>NC_072447.2:147867651-148170681 GCF_028878055.3 Symphalangus syndactylus | reverse complement strand
GGTTTATTTAGATGAAGAAACACTACATAGAAACAAAAAAGAACAAACCACTGACAGATAAAACTATATGCATGAACTTTAGAAACATACTGAATAAAAAGAAAAGGACCAAAGGGTACATATTATACAATTTATAGGCAAAAAAAAAAAAACAGACAAAGCTAATCTTTATTGGTAGAAATCACAATATTGCTTGCCCTGGAAGGTGTTTTAGAACAAGAATAAAACCAAATAAAAGCTAATCTTATTCTGATCACATTCTAGCATTTCTAAATAACTTCTAAATAACGATAGTGGGAAAACAACCTTCCTCAATAAACTCTTTCATTGGTCTAAGTTTTAAACTTCATTTTGTTTAAAGTTTTCAAAGTATATAAGATTAATTCCACAGCTACACAAAACACAACTTCATTAAAAAATGGACAATTGCAGGCCTGGTATCTCAGGCCTGCAATCCTAGCACTTTGAGAAGCCGAGGTGGGTAGATTGCTTGAGCTCAGGAGTTTGAGACCAGCCTGGGCAACATAGTGAATCCCTATCTCTACCAAAAGTACAAAATTTGGCCAGGCGCGGTGGCCCACGCCTGTAATCCCAGCACTTTGGGAGGCCGAGGTGGGCGGATCACGAGGTCAGGAGATTGAGACTATCCTGGCTAACACTGTGAAACCTGGTCTCTACTAAAAATACAAAAAAATTAGCCAGGCATGGTGGCAGGCGCCTGTAGTCCCAGCTACTCGGGAGGCTGAGGCAGGAGAATGGTGTGAACCCAGGAGGCGGAGCTTGCAGTGAGCCGAGATAGTGCCGCTGCACTCCAGCCTGGGCGACAGAGAGAGACTCCACCTCAAAAAAAAAAAATTAACCGGACGTGGTGGTGGGCATCTGTAGTCCCTGCTACTCGGGAGGCTGAGGCAGGAGAATGGCATGAACCTGGGAGGTGGAGCTTGCAGTGAGCCAAGATCACACCACTGCACTCCAGCCTGGGTGACAGAGACAGACTCCATCTCAAAAAAATAAAAATAAATAAAAATAAGTACAAAATGTAGCCGGGGATGATGGCATGCACCTGTAGACCCAGCTACTTGAGAGGATGAGGTGGGAGGATAGCTTGAGCCCAGGGGGAGGAGTTGCAGTGAGCCAACATTGCTCCACTGCATTCTAGCCTGAGCGGCAGAGCAAGACCGTGTCTCAAATAAATAAATAAATAAAGGACAAAGGACTTAAATAAACATTTCTTCAGGGAAGTTATACAAATGGCCAATGGGTACATGAAAAGATGCCAAAATCACTAATCATTAGGGAAATTAAATCCAAACCACAATCAGATAATCACTTCAAACCCCTTAGCATGGCTATTGTGAGGGAATTTATAAACAACGAGTGTTTGTGAGGATGTGGAGAAATTGGAGCCCCAATGAACTGCTGATGGGAAGGAAAAATGATGCAGCTGCTGTGGAAAACAGTTTAGCGGTTCCCCAAAAAGTTAACCAAAGAATTACCATGTGTTCCAGAAACCCCACTCCCAGGTACATACTCAAAATAATTGAGAGCAGGGCTCAAACAGATATTTGTACACAAATGTTCATAGCAGCACTATTTACAATAGTCAAAGGTAGAAACAACCCAAGTATTCATCAACAGATGAGTGGATAAATAGAATGCAATGTATGCATACAATGGAATATTATTCAGCTATGAAATGAATGAAATTCTGATATAGGCTATGACATGGATGATGAACCTTGAAAATACTATGCCACATGAAGTAAACCAGACCCAGTAAAACAGACATTATATGATTCCACTTACTTGAAATACCTAGAATGAATAATTTCATAGAGATAGAAAATAGAATAGAGATTACCAGAAGGCTTAGTTATATAGTTGGCCCCTGACCCTGACTGACATAGTTACTACTGTTTTGTAGTTAAGCTCTTCAGGGTTTGGAATTTTTTGAGTTCACTTCCAGTGCACATCTAATCTTCAGTCTCGATAGTAATGTATGTAATATGCATATTTTATTTTTAAACAGTTAATTCAAAATAAACAATAATTCACAAAGATGGTGAAGACACAATTGGATGTATTTGTTTTTGTGTATAAAAAGTGAAAGTGTGAACTCTGAGGTACAAAGTTTTGCTTGAGAAGTCTGAAATTTTACTATATTTGTACATAAAATATTTTATTCATTTTGAACAATATCTTTAAAAATGAAACAATTTTCATTTCTTTAGTTTTAAAACTACAGACCAAATAAAGAAATTAACATGTTACATTAGCTGTGTAATTGAATGGTTGCTTACATTGTTCCTATTGCACATGTTGGCTTTCTTAAAATTCTCTTATGTTTTGTAGTCATTGTAAATAAAAAAGATCAGTGAAGAAAACATCACACTTTTCTGAACATTATTACTATTTTCTTTAATTTATGAATATTTTAAAAAATTTGGAACCAACTTAAATGTCCAACAACAATAGACTGGATTAAGAAAATGTGGCACATATACACCATGGAATACTATGCAGCCATAAAAAATGATGAGTTCATGTCCTTTGTAGGGACATCGATGAAACTGGAAATCATCATTCTCAGTAAACTATTGCAGGGACAAAAAACCAAACACCCCATGTTCTCACTCATAGGTGGGAATTGAACAATGAGAACACATGGACACAGGAAGGGGAACATCACACTCCGGGGACTGTTGTGGGGTGGGGGGAGGGGGGAGGGATAGCATGAGGAAATATACCTAATGCTAAATGACGAGTTGATGGGTGCAGTGCACCAACATGGCACATGTATACATATGTAACAAACCTGCACATTGTGCACATGTACCCTAAAACTTAAATTATAATAATTTAAAAAAAAGAATAATTACAGAAAGTGATTCTGCTATCCTTAAAAAAACACTGTTTGCAAAGCAAAATGCTGATCAGGAGAGCAAAGGAAGAAGGAAAAAGAAAAAAAAAATTGTTCTATTAGAGAGTGCTTGTTATAAAAACACTCCTCCTTAGGTTTAGACCACATTTAGATTGCCCATCCATCTAGTCAAACCATTAGCCACAGCCTGTGAATTGGCATACATTCACACATTTGTCCATTTCTTCTTCAAAGCAAAATGAAAAATCGCATGCCCTGCTCCAAGTTCTGCTCACTGAGAAGATTGTCCCTTCACAAATATCCTTCAGAGAAGTCCTAGAAAGGGGCAATAGTGCTGCAGCTGTTCATTTTCTGGTGGTGCCTGTATATCACACAGAACCATTGTAAACCAGGCCTGAGTTTTCTCTTTCTCAGTTAATTGATCATATGGAATCACCCATGAGGACATCGGTGTGAGCTTGGAGTGAAAAGACAATGTAACAGGAAAAAAAAAGGAAGACAATGAAACAGGAGTGGGGACCGTGGACATTTGGGCTTACTTGTGCCTTCAGAGCTGGTTGAGCCTGATCTCATATATACTGTTTCCATTTGATGATGCAGTGCTGGGTTTGGTTTCCAGCAATATAAATTCTGTGCCTACAAGAGGTAAAGGTTTCTTTCACAGCAGACTTAGAATCTTTCATGTAATTTATGTGACACTTGAGCTGTTTGAAGCCTTTGGTTCACACTTTTCATTCTCCACTTTGTCAAATGCAGTTAGGAGCAACCAGCCAATCTCATTACACTTGTTAGTTTGACAAAATGTTTTATAACATAACAAATACATAGTCACCTAGAACCTTACATCTTCTAAGTATTTTTTAGGAGTACCCAATGGTAATTTTGAGAAATAATTACAGAAACCCCAGAACCAATTCCTAAAACTCATCCCTAAAATTCTGTTCCTCTTGAACCATTCTCAGTACCAACATGTATATCAGTCAGGGCTCTCCAGAGAAACAGAACCAATAGGATGGATAAATAGATAGATAAATAGATGTATGTGTATATATATCATATTATATGTGTATATATATCCTATTACATACATTCTATTTTATATATAGATACAGATATATTGCTTATAGGGATTCTATATATATAATATATGTGCATATATAAAAAATACGTATTATCTCCCTAGATATAGATATATCTTTATATAAATATCTATTATCTATTGAGAGACTTTTTTAAAAATTGGATTATATGACTCTGGAGGCTGGCAAATCTGAAACTTAAAGGGAAGACTCAAAGAAGCTGGAAATTCAAATGAGAGTAGATGTTGCAGTCTTGAATCCATAGGGCATTCAATCGGGCTGGAAACTCAGGAATGATTTCTGTGTTGCCTTTAAGAGGCAGAATTCCTTCTTCTCCAGGAAACATCAATTTTAGCTCCTAAGGCCTTCAACTAATTGGGTGAGGACCACCAATACAATTGAGGGTAATCTGCTTTTCTTAAAGCAACATCTAGACTAGTATTTGACCAAAATAGCTGGTCACCATAGCTTAGCCAAAAGTTAACCTATGAAAGTAATCACATAAGGCTATTCTAATTACCTGTTTCTTAAGTGAGGCTTTTTTAGGTTGTATCTTTCAAGAAATTTGTTTATTTAAGTAGTTGAATTTATTTGTAAACATTATATATAATATTCCCTTATTCTCTTTATGTAAAATATGTAGTGATATGCCCTCTCTCATTTCTGGTATTTGTAATTTGTGTCTTCTGTTTTTCCTTATCAGTCTGACTAGAAGTTTATCAGTTTTGCTAATCTTTTCAAAGAACCAGCTTTTGGCTTTATCGATTTTGTTTTCTATTCACTGACATTGATTTGAGACCTTTGTTCTTTTCTAATGTAGCTGTTTAGAATAATAAGTTTGCCTCTAAATATTGTTTTATATGCATTCCACAAATTTTGACATGTTTCCAGTTTCCCTTTTGACTTTTTCTTTTACCTGTGGGTTATTCAGAAATGTCCTTTTAAATTCCAAATATTTTGAACTTTCCAAATATATTATTCTACTGCTTTCTATTTTAATTCCACTGTGGTCAGAGAAAATACTTTTCATGATTTGTAGGAACTTATTTTATAGGTGACAACATAACCAATCTTGGTAAATATTGTGTGTAAAATTGAATAAAATGTTTATCCTTACATTGTTTTATTGAGTGTTCTGTAAATGTCAATAAGGTTACGTTGATTGATAGTGTTATCGTCTACATCCTTACTTAAGATTTTATCCATAGTTTTTCTACCTATTACTGAGAAAGAGGTACTGAAATCTCTGACTATAATTTTGATTTTTTCTATATATCCTTGCAGTTACTTCAATTTTTGATTCATGTATTTAGAAGCTCTGCTAATTTAATGTTATTATATGTTCTTAATGAATTGAGCCTTTATCATTATAAAATAACGATTTTCTCTGTTGCTATAATTTGCTCTGAAACCTATTCTGTCATATGTTAGTATAGCCATTTATTTATTTTTATTTTTTGCTTAGTTTTAGTATCCTTTTACTTTTTGCTATATACATCTTTATATTTCATGTGGATTTCTTGTGGGCAACATATAGTTGGGTCTTGCTTTTTAATCAATCTGACAGTCTTTACCTTGTAATGGGTGTGTTCAGACAACTTATATTTAATGTGATTGTTGATATAGTTGAGTTTAAATCCATCAGTTTACTCTATGTTTTCTAACTGTCTTTTGTGTTCTTCTCTTTTCCTCTTTTTATGCTTTCTTTTGGATTAAAAATAGACATTTTTTGTATTGCATTTTATCTCTTCTTTTGGTTTCTTAGCTTTTTCAAGTACTTTATTGTTTTATAATAATAGTTGCTTAAAAATTTATAGTATGCATCTTTAACTGTTCATTGTCTACCATCAAAATATATTATACCACTTTGTTATAAAAATATTACAACAAATATAAAAATACACATGCTATTTATATATTATATATATATATATATATAACCTTTAATTAAAAAGAGAAGCTTACAAAAAATGTATAGGCAATACATTTTTTAAAAATTAACCTAAGAAATAGGAATAAAGAATAACATCAAAGTGTTGATCTCTGGACTTACATATGTTTATTAATTTGAACCCTATGAAATTGTCATTTCAATAGATCAAAAAATGTTCAAATATCCAGTATATTTTTTATCTCAGAGAAAGTTTTCACCTCTATAAGTTCATTTTGGCTTTTTAAAATATCTTCCATGTCTTTTACTTTTTTCTTCTAGCTTCTGGAACATACACAATAAATTTACAATAACTGTTTAAATATTTTGTTCATTAATGTCATCTGAGTTGTCTCTGGGCTAGTTACAATTAATTTATTTTTTCTTCATTATGGGTCATATTTTCCCCATTCTTTACATTTTCAGAAACATTTTATTGTACTCTAAACATTGTGAATTTTAACTTGGTGTGTGCTGGATATAAATACATAAATTTCTGTAAATATTATTTTGCTTTGTTTTGGGACACAATTGATTTGCCAAGAAGCAGCTTGACACTTTAGAGTATTACATATAATCTTTGTTAGGTGAGACCAGAGTGGTATTTAGTTTAGGGCTAATTTCCCCCTACTCCTGATGCAAAACCCTCTACCTTGTGTGCTGTAGAATACCTTGTCCACTACACCCAGCCCTGTTTGAAACTTGGGATTGTTCTTAATCTTCTTGAGTAGTCCTTTCCTTTACCTAGGCGAGTTTCCTCACATGCATTCAAAATACTCTGCTGAATATTTAAGAGGGACACTGCAGATCTCTGAAGCTCTTTCTGTGCATCTTGTTCTTTTCTGCTGCTCTTCCATGTGAACTCTAGCCACCTTGGCCTCCCTGGACTCCAAGTTTTGTCTCTTCAACTCAGAGTGAACCACAAGGACCCTCCTGAGTTTCTTTTTCCTATCCCACAGCCAAAAAACTCTCACCATCCAGTAAGCTGGGGTCCTCTTAAGTCTCATCTTTTCTGTGCTCTCTCACAGGGATAACTGTTGTTCATTATCTGATATCTAATGCCTTGAAAAACCAATGTTGTTGTTTTTTTTTTTTTCTGTCATTTTAGTTGTT
This sequence comes from Symphalangus syndactylus, assembly GCF_028878055.3. NCBI lineage: Eukaryota > Metazoa > Chordata > Mammalia > Primates > Hylobatidae > Symphalangus > Symphalangus syndactylus. The sequence goes on along the minus strand of NC_072447.2, from coordinate 148,163,678 downwards.
ACGGGCAAGAGGGTAAAAGCAGCTCTTTTTACTACATCATTGTCAGTGAAAGCATTTCCCTTGCAGTGATTTTATAGATAACCAACATACTTATTAAATCCCTTACCGGCCAGGCGCGGTGGCTCACGCCTGTAATCCCAGCACTTTGGGAGTCTGAGGTTGCTGGATCACGAGGTCAGGAGATCGAGACCACCCTGGCTAACATGGTGAAATCCCGTCTCTACTAAAAATAAAAAATTAGCCGAGCGTGGTGGTGGGCACCTGTAGTCCCAGCTACTCGGGAGGCTGAGGCAGGAGAATGGCGTGAACCCAGGAGGGGTAGCTTGCAGTACGGCACCACTGCACTCCAGCCTGGGCAACAGAGCAAGACTCCATCTCAATAAATAAATAAATAAATCCCTTCCCATTTGAAAAACTTAAAATTGTTTGTTTTATTATTGAGCACTGGCTATACGCATGCCTAGAGTTTCAAATAAGTGATGTAATAACAGAAAGGGAAGTTAACATTTATTTAACAATTACTAATTGCTAGGCAAATTGTGCACTTAGAAATCACTCAGCTATTAAATACTAAATATTATTAAATATTAAATCAAATACTAAATACTAAGTCACTATTAAATACTAAATACTATTAAATATTAAATCAAATGATATAAGTAATATTGAGACTTATTTGATAAGTCTCTTTAAGATACTTATCAAATCATGAAGCAACTACTATTAAAAAACAATAAGTACTTAATAAAGCTAATAAACCACAAGAGGAGATTAAATGGAATACTAAAAATTGTCTATTTTTCATCCAAAAGAAGGCATAGATAGAGAAAAAGAGAATGAAGAACCAAGAGATAGCAAAGAAAAAAAATACTAAACTGGTAGATTTAAATGTTTATCAAATAAGTCTCAAAATCACTTGTATTTTACTGCTCCTAAAAATATACATTATTAAGTTGTATTCATTCCAAATGTTATAATACGGATATATAAGGATGGATTGCAGGGAATATGGTGCTGATGCTAAACCAGGACCCAAACAAGTTCTGAAAGCTGAACAATTTAAACAATGGATCTTTGATATTTAGTGGCTAAATAATTATGAATTATCTCTGTGACAATTTACATAGATTGAGTCCCTACATTACTTAGATTGCCTTATATTTAGAATATTTTTAAAAGGAGAGTATCACAGAACTACAGAATCTGATCATAAAAGTGGATTTTTATTTTTTAAGTTGAATTTCAAATTACAAACATAATATGAGATTTAAAAATACTTTGAAAATACAGAAAAGTTGAAAGAAGAAAATTAAGATAACCAATAATTCCATCACCTATTCTGACAAAATTCTCATAGTCCACTTTATATCTAGTCAGTACTTATCTTAAAAAGTACTTATCTTTAACTGTGTGTATCTGTGTGCATAATTATGTTTTTCATAAAATTGTGTTGATACTGTAAATATTTGTAGCGTGCTTTTATGAATTATGAGGTTTTATACTTTTTATATCATTTAAAATGTAGTGTTTGAGAAAATATAGTCTTGTTATTTATGTATTTGCTTAGATTTTCATATAGAAATCCTCATACTATTTTACACCACAATCTTTTTGGTCTACCCTAAGATGATACCCCTGTATTTATTAAAAGTTCCTTATAAAAACATCACTTTTATTTTTTGAAATAATGGCACAGCCAGTGGTGTGCCAGAGTGCTTTTATACTGCTTTGCAAGAGCTGGGTATTAACTTTTCTTTCTAATTCTGTAGTTATCAATGTTACAGTGGTTGCTTGCGTTCAGCCATGGGAGTATTTACAACACAAAAATAAGAAAATAGTACTAATTAGGACCGTTTTTTTCTGGAGAACCAGTTATTAGACATTTACTAGCCTACCTGTGGATATGGTCATGCTGTAGAATTCTATGCTTTTAAATGAAAATGTAAATAGATAAGAAAAGAGTTAAATCATAGAACAGTATATATATTATATTCCTATTTTCATTAATAAGAAATCTACATAGTGTTTATATATTTGCATAGGCAAAGAAAAATGGCTTTAAGGACTAGAGTTACCTTGGAGAAACATGCCTAAGGAGAAATGTGAATTTTTTTTTTTTTTTTTTTTTTTTATACGGAGTCTCGCTCTCTGCCCAGGCTGGAGCAATCTCGGCTCACTGCAACCTCCGCCTCCCGGGTTCATGCCATTCTCCTGCCTCAGCCTCCCGAGTAGCTGGGACTACAGGTGCCCACCACCATGCCCGGCTAATTTTTTGTATTTTTGGTAGAGACGAGGTTTCACCATGTTAGCCAGGATGGTCTCCGTCTCCTGACCTCGTGATCCGCCCGCCTCGGCCTCCCAAAGTGTTGGAATTACAGTCGTGAGCCACTCCCCCCGGGCGAGTAATGTGAATTTTTTTTAAATTTGTACACATTTTATTCTTCTAGACCTTTATCATGAATGCGCTTTACTTTTGTCATTAACATCCATATTAAAATTAATTCATATTTCTTCAGGAAAATAAATTTATTGTACAGATACTCTCTTGAAAAACTTAACAATAACCATAATGGAAATAATTTACATACTGCTTATGATGTATCAGATGTGCATTGCTCTAGGTAGTTTTATTCATTAATGCCCACAAATGCTGTATGATTTGGATTTTATTGTCTTCATTTTGCAGAAGGATCAACTTAGGCAGACAGAAATTATGTTATCTTGTCCATAATCAAACAGCTAATACGTGTGTGAATGTATGATTTTAAAGCAGTGTTCCCCTCATTCTTTAACTGAGTGGAGAGCTCCTCTTGGTTGTACCACAAGTTCCATTTTGGAATGATAAGAAGATCTTAAAATATTGGAAGAATGATAATTGTTGCTATATGCTGGATGGCTAGGTTGAAGAGGGATAGAGTTAGGAATGGTGCTGTCATTGATTAATGCTAAGTGTAAGAGAAATTTGAAAGATAAATTAAGAGGGTTGATGCAGAGGAGATTATTTGAAAACAGGGGCCATCTGTAATTCTTGATAAGAAAAGGATAAAGTTGGCATATTAGTCCGTTCTCACACTGCTATAAAGAACTACCTGAGATTGGGTAATTTATGAAGAAAAAAGATTTAATTGACCTACAGTAGTACAGGCTGTACAGAAAGCATGACTGGGGAGGCCTCAGGAACCTTACAATCATGGCAGTAGGGCGAATGGGAAGCAAGCACCTTCTTCACATGGTGGAGCAGCAGAGAAAGAAGCTGCTAAGGCAGAAGGGTTACACACTTTTAAAGATCCAGATCTCCGCCGGGCGCGGTGGCTCACACTTGTAATCCCAGCACTTTGGGAGGCCGAGGCGGGCGGATCACGAGGTCAGGAGATCGAGACCACGGTGAAACCCCGTCTCTACTAAAAATACAAAAAATTAGCCGGGCGTGGTGGCGGGCGCCTGTAGTCCCAGCTACTCAGAGAGGCTGAGGCAGGAGAATGGCGTGAACCCGGGAGGCGGAGCTTGCAGTGAGCCGAGATTGCGCCACTGCACTCCAGCCTGGGCGACAGAGCGAGACTCCGTCTCAAAAAAAAAAAAAAAAAAGATCCAGATCTCCTGAGACTCACTCATTATCATGAGAACAGCAAGGGGAAATCCTCCCCCATGATCTAATCACCTCCCACCAGGTCCTCCCCCCAACATTGGGAATTACAATTCGACATGAGATTTGGATGGGGACACAGAGCCAAATCATATCTGTTGGAAAGGGGCTAGAAGCAAAATTACATGACAAAAATGATGACTTGGTATATGGGTGGTATTAGGACAGCAGGGTTTTGAGTAGGTGACCAGAGAGACTGTTATAAATCAGATCCAGATTCTGTGCCAGTACATGACAAACACTCGTGTAAAAATCTCTTTGTGATGAGATGAACAGTTTCATTCCTAAGTGTGTTCCTCATGTTTATAGGCTATTAGAAATGGAAAATTAGGCAAATCTGTTACTCTTATATATTTATACACAATCGGATTATGTTCATTGGTCAAAACTTAACAATGCATGTCTAGATTTACTTTTAATCGCTCCCAGATCCAGAAGAATCAAGAATTGGTGGGTAATTAGTTCAAGAAAAATTAGAACAGTATTCTTTGGAACATAAGTCTCCAAAGAAATTCTTTGAGGCAATTGCCCAGACTCCAAATGCAATAAGCAAAGCAATTCTGTTACCTGAGAGCATACATACAGCTATGTGACTTTGGTCAGAGAGCTTCGTCTTGCTGTGTCTCAGCTTTCTCATGTGTAAACCAGAGGATCTAAAACACTTTAATAAATCAATGTGAAAATTCGATAAAGATGCACTTATTATTAGATTTACAAAAATTAGGAAGCTGAATAATGCCAAATCCAGGCTTAGATGTTACAAAATTGCACTGCTGATGGGAGTGTCGATGGGTGCAGCCACTCTGGAGAGTAATTTGGTGTCAATTAGTCAATTTAATATATGAATATCTTCAAACTCAACAATTCTTCTTTTTACAATCCTTTTTTGTTTCGTTTTGTTTTAACATTTATCTTAGGTTCAAGGGTACATGTGCAGGCTTGTTAAATAGGTAAATTGTGTGTTGCTGGGGGTTGGTGTACAGGTTATTTTGTCACCCAGGTAATAGCAGTTTAGAGCCTTATAGGTAGTTTTTCAATCCTTACCCTTCTTTCTACCTCCAACCTCAAGCAGGCCCTGGTGTTTGTTGTTCCCTTTTTTGTGATCATATGGACTTAATAAAACCCAAAAAAATCTCTTTGTGAAGATTTGTCCCAAAGAAATGTTCACACAGGTCGATACATGTTCATATAATAGCCACATTATGGAGAAAAATATAACTGTGACAAAAAACATACCTATTGCTGAGGACTGTACCTAAAATCATTTCCATGTGACATTGGAAACCCCCTTTCAGTTTCACATTATAACTGCTTAACGTAAGATACTTCCTGCTCTTATTAACACTTAAGACAAGATATTTATATTATTTAGAACCAAATTTTTCCAAATAATTTTAGAGTATGCAGTAATCAATTTGTTATTAACTTTGATTTTGAATTGCTTTTAATAGGTCAAAAGGCCATTCAGTTAAAGAAACTGAAAAAATTTTCTTAACACCTGCTCAGTGCTAGGCCCTCTGCTGGGGTTGGCAGATAAATTCATCAGACAGATTGCCTGACCTCAGGAAATCCACAGGGCCTCAGAAAACATTTTAGAAACAACCAAAACAACTTCATTTTTCACCCATCAGCATCAAAAGAGAAGTTCAGTTCAGATTTTAAGTCAATGATATGGTATCTTTTGTCTGGACTGAAGCTCTCTAATTAAATCTTTCTGGTGCTTTAACTCCAGGGAAACCCACTTGATGATTCAAAGTCAGTCACTGAATGTGATTTAAAATCAATAAGAGTGAAAGACACCCTGGGTGTGCTGTCCTTTCAAAGGAAGTGGGAGCATTTTCATGCCTTGTTTACAGAAAATCGATTGCCTAAACAGCTGCCAGGATGATGTGGATAGAGAGCTTATGCCCAGGGATAGACCAGTGCTGTTATTCCTGCTCTGCATACATTATAATTATTTAACCCTATCGCACCTTAATCTTTTGTTATAGGATCTACTGAAATGTTTGCTGTTATAGGGGAAGGCAACAGATTTCTATGCCCGGAGAGCTGAGATTGTTCCCCCAAAGAACCCTGGTATATATTTAAACATGGATGGATAGATTACCAAATCCCAGGAAGAATTAAGCACACTTAGAGGTAAAAAGAGATCCAAGGATACACAGTGTTAAAAAAGAAAAATAGAAATGATAAAAGAAGCCATAAACAGGGAAATATATATATCTAAATGAAACAACCACAAAAAACAAGATCCTCTTGGTTCTTATCCTCATGGTTCCTCGTGAAAAGGATAGCATATTATGCTTTAGATACATCACTTCCTATTTCAAAAGATATCGCTTGCTCTTTAGCACTTACGAAATATAGTGCAAACTCTTTTCAATTTACGCTAAAGGTCACTTATAAACAGGCTCCAACTTACCTTTCTAGCCACAGTCATAAAAATCTCCATTTAAAGCAACGTATACTGCACAAAAAAATGACTACTTCCATGATTTCGTCTAAGTACCCCTGTTTTCCTCTTTGTCTGTATGCGTGCTATTCTCTATGACCCCAATTCTAACATCCTTCAAAACCAGCCTAATTGCCACTTCCCAAATTTCTTTTCTCAATTATCCCATCAAGTATAATTTTCCTAATCTCTCTACAAATTTACTTTACTGTTTGCTACATGCTGCTTTTATAATAGTTATTTGAATATATGGCTTATCAAAAATGCATGCCAGAGAGGTAAGTTCACTGGAAATAACAGTGTGATGCGACGTCAGGGTACGTTATCAGTAGTAGAGTGATAAAGTGAGAGGACCACTCTATTCTGCCAACTATGTCTAAATATATGTTTTGAAACTATAATGATAATGTAGATAAACTGTAGAGTAAGAGGTAGAAGGAATTTAAACCAGGCTCTTTTTCGTCAGAATTCAAGAGGAATTCTATGTCCTTTTAAAAGACCACTTCTTTGCAGAATACCATTGGCAGAGGTCAAGAGAGTATCCATAGACTCAGAATAAAATCACCATACCGCTGGCCTAGGACCCTTCCTCAGCAGAGGTCAAGAGGCAGTTTATGAACGGAGAGTAAGATGACCTCTCTACAGGACTCCGCATATTAATTCTTTACCAGGGATCAAATTGGAGGCCTAGAAATCTGCAGGCTTGAGGCAGGGCCCTTTACCCCAGTGTGCTCTCTACAGGCTTGGCACTCCTCTCTGCGTGAGATTATCATTATTAAATCCCATTCTTCTTTCTTTTCAACAAATAATGTTGAGGAAAACTGTATAGACACATGCAAAAGGATAAAATTGGAGTCTTATATTACACTATGTACAAAAATCACCTCAAATGGATTAAATATTTAAACACAAGGACTGAAACTATAAAACTAGAAGAAAGCATGGAGGAAAATCTTCATGACATTGAGCTTGGAAATAATTTATTAAATAAGACACCAAAAGCACAAGTTACAAAGGCAAAACTATACAAGTGGGACTACCTCAAAATAAAAAGTGCAGCAAAAGGAACAATGAACAGAATAATAAGACAACCCATGGAGTGGGAAAAATATTTGCAAACCATACATATGAAAAAAGATTGTTTTCCAAAATATATAAAAAACTCCTACAATTCCATAGCAAAGAAACAAATAATTCGATTAAAACACAGACAAAGGACTTGAGTAAACATTTCTCCAAAGACATACAAGTGGCCAACGGGTATATGAAAAGATGCCCAAGGTCACTAATTATCAAGGAAATGCAAATCAAAGTGACAATGAGTTAGTATACTCTCTCTTCTGTTTGGACGGCCATTATCAAACAGTAAATAACAAATATCGATGAGGATGTGGATAAATTAGAACTTTTGTGTGCTCTTGGTAGAAATGCAAAATGATACAACTGCTGTGGAAAATATTATGGAGGCTCCTAAAAAAAACTAAAAATAAGATTACCAGGCCAGGGATGGTGGCTCATGCCTGTAATTCCAGCACTTTGGGAGGCTGAGGTGGGAAAATTGCTTGAGCTCAGGAGTTGAAAACCAGCCTGGGCATCATAGGAAGACCTTGTCTCTACAAATTTTTTTTTTTTTAATTAGCTGGATGTTATGGTGGGTTCCTGTAGTACCAGCTACTCAGGAGGCTGAAGTGGAAGGACTGCTTGAGCCCAGGAGGTCAAGGCTGCCATGTGCTATGATCACACCATGGAACTCCAGCTTGGGTGACAAAGTGATACCCTGTCTTTCCAAATATATGTACTGTATTAGTCCTTTTTCACAATGCTGTAAAGAACTACCCGAGAATGTGTAATTTATATAGAAAAAAGGTTTAATTGACTCACAGTTCCACATGGCTGAGAATACCTCAGGAAACTTAACAATCATGGTGGAAGCTGAAGGGGAAACAAGGCACATTTTACATGGCGGTAGGAGGAGGGGGAAGTGCCACACCTTAAAATCATCAGATTTCGTGAGAACTCACTCACTATCACAAGAACAGAATGGGAGAAACCTCCCTCATGATCCAATCACCTTCCACCAGTTCCCTCCCTTGAGACTTGGGGATTACAATTCAAAATGAGATTTTGGTGGGGACACGGAGCCAAACCATATTATATACCATATAACACATGATCCAACAATTCCACTTTGGGGTATTTGTATTAGTCTCTTCTTGCTCTTCTATAAAGAAATATCTGAGACTGGGTAGTTTATAAGAAAATAGGTTTAACTGTCTCACAGTTCTGCAGGCTGTACAGGAAACATAACATTGACATCTGCTTCTAAGGAGGGCTCAGGAAGCTTACAATCATGGCAGAAGGCAAAGGGGGAGGAGATATATCACATAGTGGGACCAGGAGCAAGAGAGTGAGGTGGGAAGTGCCTCAAAACAGTAAGAGCCAGATATGACAAACCCACAACCAATATCATATGGAGTGGGCAAAAGCTGGAAGCATTTCCCTTGAAAACCAACACAAGACAAGGATGCTCTCTCTCACCTTTCTCATTAAACATAGTATTGGAATTTCTGGCCAGGGCTATCAGGCAAGAGAAAGAAATCAAGGGTACTGAGATAGGAAGAGAGAGGTCAAATTGTCTTTGTTTGCAAATGACATGATCCTATATGTAGAAAACCCCATCATCTCAGCCCAAAAGCTTCTTAACCTGATAAGCAACTTCAGCAAAGTCTCAGGATATAAAACCAATGTGAAAAAATTGCTCTCATTTCTATAGACCAACAACAGGCAGGCAGAGAGCCAAATCATGAATAAACTCCCACTTACAATTGCTACAAAAAGAATACAATACCTAAAAATAAAGCTAACAAGGTAAGTTAAGGAACTCTTCAAGGAGAGCTACAAACCACTGCTCAAAGAAATCAGAGAGGACAGAAACAAATAGAAAAGCAGTCTACGGTTTTGGATAGAAAGAATCAATATCATGAAAATGGCCATACTGCCCAATGTAATTTATAGATTCAATGCTATTGTCATTAAATTACCATTGACATTATTCACAGAATTCGAGGAAACTATTTTAAAATTCATATGGAACCAAAAAAGAGCTCAGATAGCCAAGACAATCCTGAGGAAAAAGAACAAAGCTGCTGGCATCATGCTATCTGACTTCAAACTATACTACAAGGCTGCAGTAACCAAAACAGCATGGTGCTGGTACAGGAACAAATACATATACCAATGGAATTGAATAGAAAACCCATAAATAAGGCCACACCTACAACTATCTGATCTTCAACAAACTTGACAAAGCAAGCAATGGGGAAAGGAATCCCTATTTAATAAATGGTGCTGGGAGTGCTGGCTAACCATATGCAGTAAATTAAAACTGTACCCCTTCCTTACACCATATACATAAATTAACTCAACATGGATTAAAGAGTTATATGTAAAGCCCCAAACTGTAAAAATCCTGTAAGAAAATATAGGCAATACCATTCAGGTCATAGGCATGGGAAAAGATTTCATGACTAAAATACCAAAAGCAATGGCAACAAAAGCAAAAATTTCTACTCCTATGTCTTTTTTTACTTCCTCTTTAAGGCCAATAACTTTTAGATTTGCCCATTTGAGGCTGTTTTCTGGATCCTATAGGCATGTTTCATTGTTTTTCACTCTTCTTTCTTTTGTCTCCTCTGAATGTTTATTTTCAAATAGCCTGTCTTCAAGCTCACTTGAAGACATTCTTCTGCTTGATCAATTCTGCTACTAAAGGACTCAGGCAGTCGTCAGTATGCCAGTTGCATTTTTCAGCTCTTGTAATTTCTTCTTGATTATTTTAAATTATTTCAATCTCTTTGTTAAATTTATGTGATAGAATTCTGAATACCTCCTCTGTGTTATCTTGAATTTCTTTGAGTTTCCTCAACACAGCTATTTTGAATTCTCTGTCTGAAAGGTCACACATCTCTGTTTCTCCAGTATTGGTTCTGATGGCTTATTTAGTTCATTTGGTGAGGTCATGTTTTGCTTGATGGTGTTGATGCTAATAGATATTCTTCAGTGTCTGGGCATAGAAGAGTTAGGTATTTATTGTAGTCTTTACTATCTGAGCTTATTTGTACCCATCATTCTTGGGAAGGCTTTCCAGATATTTGCAAGGGTTTGTGTGTTGTGATCTAAGCTGTAACTACTTTATGGGGTACCCCATGGCCAGTAACGCTGTGGTTCTTGTAGACTCATAGAGGTACTGCCTTGATGGTCTTGGGCAAAATCCTGGAGAATTCTCTGGATTATCAGGCAGAGACTCTTGTTCTCTTCCCTTACTGTCTCCCAAACATATGGAGTCTCTTTCTCTGTTCTGAACCACATAAATGTGGGGATGGAGAGATATAAGCAGCCTTATGGCCACCACCATGACTGAAGTTAGGCCAGGCCTGAAGCTAGTACAGCACTGGATCTCATCCAAGGCCTGCTATAACCACTCCTTGGTTACTACCTATGTTCGCTCAGGGCCCTGGGCCTCTAAAATCAGCAGATTACAAAGCCAGGCAGGCCTGTGTCCTTCCCTTCAGGGAGGCAAGGTCCTCAGGCCCTGGTTGGGCCCAGAGCTGCTATCCAGTAGTCAGGGACTAAAAACACCTTAGAAGTCTACCTGGTTTTTTATTGTGCTGTCACTGAACTGGCATTCGAATCATACAGTGCAGTTCTGCCCACTGTTCTCTCCCCTTTCTAAAGGCAGAGGAGCCTCACCCTGTAGCCACTGCCACCCTATGCCACGAGGAGTACCGCCAGACTACCAGGAATCTTTTCTAAATGTCCAAGGGCTCTTAAGTCAGCTTGTGGTGAAGCTGCCTGGCCTAGGACTCAACATTCAGGACAACATTCAGGACCTGGCTCCCCTCTGGTCCTGGGCAGGTCCAGCAATGTTGTCCAAGAGTCAAGTCCTGGAATTGAGGACCTCAAGCATTCACTTGGTGTTCTATCCCCCTGTGGCCATGCTGATACCTAAGGTGCAATACGAAGTCCGCCTGCTTTTTTCAAGCAGAAGGGGTTTTGTCCCTGTAGCCACCATAGCTGGTAATGTGCTGAATCTCGCCTGAAGCCAGCAAACCTCAGAGGCTAAACCAAGGCCCTCAGTGTAGTGCCTGGGTATCGCTGCTGTTTATTCAGGGCCCAAGGACTCTTAGATAGCAGATGATGAATGCTGCCAAGACTGGGTACTTCCCTTCAAGGCAGCCAGTTTCCTTCTAGCCCAGCTTGTATCTAGAAATGTCATCAGGGAGCTAGGGCCTGGAACAGGGGCCTTATGACTGACTGGTGCCCTATCCTGCTGTGGCTTAGCTGGTATCAAGGATGGAAGACAGTCTTCCCTGCTCTTCTCTTTTCTAACTTCAAGTGGAAAAAGGAGGTCTTTTTGGGGAGCTCATAACTCTGCAGTGTGGGGTTAGGGGAAGGGTGATGCCAGCACTCCTGTAACTGCTCCAGCTGGCTTCTCAGTAGGTTGTGTGCCCAACCAGTCCACTGTCTTTGGGCCTAGTTCAGCACTGGGACACACCTACAATTTGCAGTCCTTATGGCCTGGACTGCCTTTCAAGTTTACCTGGAGACACAAAGCACTGCAGCTCTTGGTGGCTAGGTTTGCAGGAACTCAAGTTCCAACTGCTGGGATCTGTGATTCCCCTCTGGTAGGGCTGACTTAAATGCTCCCTCTGTGGGAGAGCATCACTTGAGTTTGGTCCAGCTTTTCTTTCTGTTCTAATAGGATGGCACTGGGTTCAATGACTCACAACTGCTGTGTTCTTCCTCGTCTAGTGCCCAAAGATGTTCACCACACTTGGTTGCTTGGGGGTTAGGGAGGAATGGGCTCAGTGATGCCAGACGTTTTTTTTTTTGTTTTGTTTTGTTTTGTTTTTGTTTTTTTAAATCTCTTCAGTGAGAAGAGATCCACCAGCCTCGGCCTCCCAAAGTGCTGGGATTACAGGCATGAGCCGTTTTAAAGCAGTTTCTGCTAATTCTTCTACACTCCTCCCATCAAGAGGTGGAATCTGATTTCCCTCTCTTTGAATAGCACTGGCCTTATTGACTCACTTCCAGTGAGGAAAATACTGCCGAAGTAATATGTGAGTTCCAAGGCTGATCAAAGGAGGTAATACTGCTTCTACCTGGCTTTCTTTCTTACTATGCTGGTTCTTGGAATCCAGCCACCATGCAGCAAGAAAGCCAGGACACATTGAAAGCCCAGTTGTGGGAGTTGCAGCTGACAGCTCCAGCAGACAATCAGCATTTGTTTCCAGGCATGGCTGAGGCAGCCTCTGAGATGATTTCTACCTCAGCCACCATCTGACTGCAGCTACATGAGAGACCAGCGTGAGAAACACTGAGCAGAGCCCAGTTTGACACCTGTAAGAGATAATAATCCAATAAGTTTTGTTGCTTTAAGCCACTAAATGTTAGGGTGAATTGTTATACAGTAATAGATAACTGGAACACTACTTTTATCATCGTCACCAAATTTGCTGTCAGTTCTCTTCCTCATAATACTTGATTTATCAACAATATTTGATATTGTTGCTCACTTTCTTCTTCCTGAGATACTTTTCTTTCACTTGGTTTTCAAGCCAATGCATTTTCCTGATTATCTTTCAACATCTCTGGCTGCTCCTTCTTGGTTTCCTTTGCTATATACCTCACATATCACAGGTTTGTTAACATTGTTGCCTTAAAAACATAATCCTTGGACCTTTTCTCATTTATATCTATATTCATTCCTTTGGTGATTTCATCTAGGTACAAGCTTTAAATATATATGCTGATGCTTCCCAAGTTTCTGTCTCCAGCCTAGTCCTCTCGCCCAAGTTCCATACTTGTCTCTACAAATTACTCTAAATCACCACTTAGATGACAAATGAGCCTGTCCAATTCAACATATTCAAATCTGAGCTACTGACATTTTCCCCTCAAACTACTTTTCTCTCAGTTTTACTCATATCAATAAATGGCAATGATATTCTATCAATTTCTTAGGTTCAAAACTTTGGAGTCGCCCTTAACTGCTCTCTTTCACTTACAAGCCATATTCAATACAGTGGTACGTATTGTTTGTTTTATCTTTAACATGTATCAGTATCCTACAATTTCTCACTGCCTCCAATGCTACCTTCATAATTCATGCCACTATTATCTATCATCTGGATTATTGCTGTAGCCTTCTCGCTGGTCTCCTTGCTCTCTCACAATCTATTGTCAACACAGTAGCCAGGTTGTGATCCTTGTAAACTGCAAGTCAACTCATGTCTCTTTTCTGGGTAGACTCATCTCACTTGGAAAAGAAGCCAAAGTTTTTATGATAACTTCTTGACGGACATAAAAACTGTCTTTTAATAATCTGAAGGGCAGTTGGGTAAAGAGAAATTAGATGTGTAAAATGCAGCTCCAAAAGAGGAAAATTCGGACCACTGGCAGAAATTCCTGATAAACTAGGGAAATGCATAAGGAAAACTGCTTCCAAATTTTTCTACACACTGCAGCTGGAGTGACATTTCTAACATGGAATTTTTTTCCGATCAGTCTTATACTTAAAATTTATCATGAATCCCCGTGACCTATGATAAAGTCCAAACTTCTTAGTCTACCAGAAGACAATAGAAGTAAGCTGAGGAAAAAAAATGGTGAAAGGCCCTGAATGCAATGCTAGAAAGTTTAGACTTTAAGATGATAGGGAAACATTGAAGTGTCCTTAGTAGAGGAGTGACATCAGGTTTGTTTTCTAGCTTAATTCTCATGGTAGCATAAAGAATGGATTTGCACAGGGAGACACTGGGGGTAAGAACACTAAATAGATAAATATTTCAGACGTTTGGCCAAGAGCTGAGTATCACATGAACTAAAGCATTGTGGATATATTTGCAGGGTCCATTTGAGTTATGAAAATGAAATTGAAAATACTTATTGACATACTAACAATGGATTAGATACACACACACATATATATATATGTTACATATATATACACATATATGTATACGTGATAGATGATAGATGGTAGAGACATGAACTGGTTTAGGCTAATATAAAAGAGAGATGGCTGTGGGGTAAGATTGATTAATTTACTTTTAGGTCCATTGAGTTTTAGTTGCCTCTGAGTAATTGGAGATGTCCAGCCAGCAGTTGAAAATATAACCTCAGATTTTAGGAGAAAATTCAGAATAGGAGTTACTGAAGTATAGCAAGAAGGTAAATCCGTATGAGTTCAATAAATCATTCAAGGGAAACCATATAAGACAAAACAAAACAAAACAAAGAAGAGACTACAGCAAAAACAGAATAAAACCCACCATGGAATGTTTGGTCTATTTTTGTTTTTACTATTTATTGTTGTCTTTCACTGTAGGTAATCAACACACTGTTATCTAACTTCTCACAAAAAAGGAAATTATAAAAAGGTAGACATACATTCTAATCTGTAATAAGGTATATAATTATTCTAAAATGCTTACTTTTTGCATAGTTCCAAAATGATGGATTATTAGAAAAATTATTTTCTGATTGGAATATGACCTGTCATGCCAAGATAATACATTGCTTTACTTCATTCTCATGTATTTTAGTCCTAAGGACTTTTTCCTTATGATTTAAGATACACTATATACATTCATCTATGTATGTCAGATTCTCTATAAATCAATCCCTTTCCCAAATACTGGGTCTAAGTGCCTGAACTATTCTGATTCTCATACAGACTTCAGCATCTGTCTGAAGATGGTATGTCTGTGCTAAGTACTGGAAAAAACAAAGGCAACAGAAATCAATGAATGGCCATTACAGTAGCTGTGTGCTTGGTCATTTTCCAATTTGCTTTTAGAAACATTTCTTACTCAAATATAGCATCATCATTCCTGTAACAAGAACAATGCCATATCCTGAAGTTATCCTGAAAGTCAAATGCAAAATTGGGTTATGAACTTGGCCCAGCCTTTTATTAGCTATGTGATATTTACAAGTCACTTGACCTCTCTAGGACTCAGTTTCTTTATGTATAAAATATTTTTAAATACTGAATATAATTATCAAGAGGGATTAAATAAAAGCTGATGTGTAAAATTTAAGATATTGACCTTCTCCAATGTAGTTGCAGAAAAACAGGCATTTTGTCTATTGTGTTTATTGTTGTATCCCAAATGTCCAGTAGAATACCTGGCACAAAGTAGGTATTCAATAAATATTTCTTGAATATTAGATCTGATTTTAAATCATTGAATTTGCATATTAAATAAAAAGCAGAAAGAAGACGTATGGAAAAACATATGTATAAATAAATGCGGGACTGAAGTACTTCATGAGGCCATGAGATCCAGCTGTTTTGAATGAGAAACATCAAATCAAATGGAGTAGAAGATCTTGAAAAAAAAAAAAAAGAAGATCTTGAAATATAAATGAGTAGAACTCTCTTACGCATTCTATTCATTTCAATACCTTTTATTATTTTTAATTTTGTGGGTACATAATAGGTGTATATATATTTTTGTTTCAATATTAAAATGAGCTTGTGAAAAGAAACTCAAGTTAAAACAAAATAGATTTTTACCAGGAGATAGGACTTTTGAGCAATTACTTTAAATGTATTCTTACCTGTATTCCTGAACATTCTATTTGAAGTATCAATTACTTTCCGAAGCGAATATAATGATTTTCTTACCCCTTAACTATCCCAAGTGTGGCTACTGTTAAACAGACTTTTAATGTAGGCGCTTAGATACTGGGGAATGTTTTCACAAATAAATATGAAATCAGTCTATTTTTGACTTATCTGTGTACCAGACTGGAGATAATTAACATCATTTTACAACACTCTTTTACTTTTTATGAATTAATTTGTTTTCTTCTTCTTCTTCTTAGTGAAATGCTAACTGAATGTTTTTTTAAAAAGTTTTTGTCATTCAGATATTTTTCCCTAGCTCATTTCAATTTTCTTTTTACCAATTGTAATGTTATACATTTTCTAAATGTCGTTTTTTTTTTTGTAGAACAACGTATAGTTGGTTCTTGTCTTTCTTTTTATATCCACTATGGCAATATCTGTTATTTAAGGTATTTAGACCATCTGTATTTAAAGTGATTATTGTTACAGTTGGATTAATATCCACCATGCTTGTAACTATTTTCTATTAGTTGCAACTTATTATTTGTTTTTTTCCTTCATTCTTATTCTGTTTTCTCTGGTTTTAATTATTTTATACATTTCCATTTTCTCTTCTCCCTTAACATACTAAATATATTTCTTTTGAAAATGATTTCAGTGTCTGCCCTAGAGTTTGCAGTATAAATTCGTTATTGATCTAAGTCAACTTTCAAATAACATTATACCACTTCATGGGTAGTAAAGGTAACTTGTAATATGGTATTCCCAATTCTTCCCTTGTGTCCCTTATAACAGTGGGTCATTCATTTCACTTATTCATATGCTATAACTACTCAATACATTGTTACTGATATTACTTTGAACAGTTGTCTAATTAGATCAATTAAGAAGAAAAAAGAAAAAATTTTATTCTGCCTTCATTTGTTCCTTCTCATTTCTTTATGCGAATCTGAAGTTCTTACCTATACAACATTTTCTTTACCCTGATTAATATTAGACATTTCTAACAGGGCAGATATGTGGGTAATGAATCCTTCAGATTTTTCTGAGACAGTCTGTATTTCTCCTTAACCATTGAAGAGTAATTTTGCTTGATATAGAATTCTTAGGTTGGTATTTGTTTTCTTTCAACATTTTAACTATTTAATTCCACTCTTCTTTGGCTTTTTTTTTTTTTTTTTTTGACGGAGTTTCACTCTTGTCACCCAAAGGCACGATCTCAGCTCATCGCCACCTCCACCTCCAGGGTTCAAGTGATTCTTCTGCCTCCGCCTCCCGAGTAGCTGGGATTACAGGCATGTGCCATCACGCCCAGCTGATTTTGTATTTTTTTAGTAGAGATGGGGTTTCTCCATGTTGGTCAGGCTGGTCTCCAACTCCCGACCTCAGGTGATCCGCCTGCCTTGGCTTCCCAAAGTGCTGAGATTACAGGCGTGAGCCATCGCGCCCAGCCGGCTTTTATTTTTTTAAATGAGAAGTCCACTGTGAATCTTATTCTTGTTCTCCAATAGGTAAAGTGGATTTTTTTGTTTGTTTGTTTCCTCCGTTGGTATTTTTGAAAATGTTCTCTTTGTCTGTGGTTTCCTGTAGTTTGAGTATGCTATGCTTGGGTACATATTATTTGGTATTTATTGTGCTTAGTGTTCTCTGAGCTTCCTGTATTTGTGGTTTGGCGTCTGCCATTAATTTTGGAAACTTCTCAGCCATTATTACATCAAACAATAATAATATTTGGTGTAATAATATTACCTCTGATTCGTTTTCTCTTTCTTCTCATTCTGCTATGCTATATATTTTAATACATGTATATGCTATAACTTTTGAAATTATCCCACTGTTCTTGGCTGTTCTGTTTCTTTCATTTGTTTTCTGTCTCTGAATTTCAATTTGGAAAGCTTCTATTGACATATCTTAAAGTTAAATGACTTTTCTCTTTAGTTGTATTCAGTCTGCTGATGAGACCATAGAAGACCTTCTTCATTTCTGTTAGTGTTTTTGATTTCTGGCATTTTCTTTTAATACTTAGCATTTCAATCTCTCTGCTTACTTTACCCATCAGTTCTTGCATATTGTCTACTTTTTCCATTAGAGCCCTTAACATGTTAATCAAAGTTATTTTAAATTCCCTACCTGAAAAACCCCAAATCTTTGCCATACCTGAGACTGGTTCTAATGTTTGTGTTGGCTCTGAAGACTGTGTTTTTTTTTCTTGCCTTTAGACTTGTAATTTTTGTTGAAATTCAAACATGATATATAGGGTAATAGCAACTGAGGTGAATAAGCTTTTAGTGTGAGGTTGAGGAAATTTATAAACTCCAGACTTCAGTAAAGACAGACTTTATTTGAAAAGACTATTGCAATAGGGAGAATGCACAAAATCTGTGAAGTGTCTCAAAAGTAAGCACGAAAGAAATTCTCTTTCATAGTAAAGAGTAAATAAGGCTAGAAAGAACTAGCTATTGGGGAGTGAGATAAACCAGTGACATAATCAGATTGTTCATAAGATTTCCATGTTTATTACATGTGTGACTATAACTGGAGCCAGAAATTTCTTTCCTTGATGTCAGCCAATTTTCAGTAGTAATCATTAGGACTGGTTGTTCTGTATGTCAATGATTGTTTAAACTTAGGGTTGAGACAAACCTCAGGACACTATGGGAAGGAAAGATGCTTAACTAAGATTTTCTCAAGTCAAGGTTAACAGGCATTTTGTTTACAATAATCAGTGGGAACAAACACTTCAGCTAATTAGTCACTTAGAATGGGAATTTGGAAGGTCTGTGCCTGGCCTTGTCTTAGGTAAACAAATGGGTTCCTGCAAGTCTTAGATAAATCATATGGAGAAGGATGATTCTTTGCAATAAGCTGTTTCCCAGAACGATAAGCAGGTTGTGATGTTTGTAAAATGGTAACTGTTTCCAGGATTACAGAGTTTAGGTAAAGGTCAACATTGCCAGGTTTTATGTTAGTATGGTTAGGAGTTGGGTTTATCTAATTTTTGCTGTAGCTTTGGGTGTGAGAAACTTCACATTCCTCTGGGGTTCTTGTTTTTGTCTCTCTTGTCTTTGAGGTTTCCTAAGAACACATTCTTAAATAGAGTTTGCACGCTTAGTTGCTCTTTCAGCTAGAGCAAGTGTCCTAGAGCACTGTCTATTTGGTGGTAAGGTATAGAGGAGGAGCCACATTCTGTTATCTTATTAAATCTCAGTCTTTTAGTATATGTCTGAGCTGTGGCCTTCACAAGCGTTTCCTACCTTTCCTTCTCCATTGGGTAAGATCAGAAGGCTAGAGGGGGATGAAGTTAAGAAATTGTCTGCTTCCTGGGTATGATAAGACTTTAGTAAAAATCAGTTTCTGTAGAGAGTAGGCCTTTGTTACAGAGATTTGTGATGGCTAACTTTGTGTTTCACCTTGACTGGCCATGGGGTGCCCAGACATTTCATTAAACATTATTCTGGCTGTACCCATGAGGGTGTTCCTGGCTGAGGGTAACATTTGGTTCAGCAGACTGAGTAGAGCAGATTGCCTTCCTAATGTCTGTGAGCCTCCTTGAATCCACTGAAGGTCTGAATAGAACAAAATGGCTAAATAGGAAGGAACTGTTTCTGCCTGACTGCCTTTGAGCTGTGACTCTAGACTTTTTCTGCCTTTAGACACAAACTGAGGCATTGGCTCTTCTTAGTTCTTGAGCCTGGAGACCTTCAGACTGAAACATACCATCAGCTCTCCTGATTCTCAGGCTTTCAGACTGACACTGGACCCACACCATTAACTCTGCTGGCTCTCCAGCTTACTGAGTGCAAATCTTGGGACTTGTCAGCTTTCAAAATTACATGAACCGATTTCTTATAATAAATCTCTACATGTATAGCCATCTTATTGGTTCTCCTTCACTGGAGACTCCTAATACAAGAATGTGCTGGGCTGTTTAAAAAGCGATACTTTTCTCCTCCTCCTGCCAGAGCCACAGGAGATTTTTCTTGGCCCCGCATCATGAAAACCTGCTGGGATTCCTGAAAGGAAAACCCATGTAAGTGTGCTGGCCTCTCTGATACTACAGCTCTGAGGAGTTTCTTAACGCTTACCGTGTTCACACTCAGCTCCTAGGAATTCATCAAAATTACCGATTAAAAGTATCACCAGTTGCCGGGCGCGGTGGCTCATGCCTGTAATCGCAACACGTTGAGAGGCTGAGGCGCGCGGATCATGAGGTCAGGAGTTCGAGATCAGCCTGGCCAATATGGTGAAACCCCGTCTCTACTGAAAATACAAAAATTAGCTGGGTGTGGTGGTGTGCCCCTGTAGTCCCAGCTACACGGAAGGCTGAGGCGGAAGAATCACTTGAACCCGGGAGGCGGAGGTTGCAGTGAGCTGAGATCATGCTATTGCACTGCAGCCTGGGCAACAGAGTGAGACTCCGTCTCAAAATAAATAAATTCAATAAATAAATAAATAAATAAATAAATAAATAAATGTGCCGCCAGTTAGTGGCTCCAGTGTCTACTGCTCCAGATAATCTGATCTTCAGCTATGTATCTTTGTATCTCTGTATTTACCTGTTTCTACACATTCATGGTAGCATTTTACTCTGTGACATAAAATATTTGTCTTTCAGTCAGATGGTTTGGAAGGAAATGAAAACAACTTCTACAGTTTCTTACTGTGACCAGGCTAATAATGCAAGAAAATTTTGTCATTTTAGCAAAGAGAAAATAACATTCTACTTTTGCGTTAGTATATTTTATATTTTAGTTCTTTTTGTAAAAGTACGTATATACCCATTATTCCTTAGCCAGCTGTGACCACAACAAATAAAATAAAATGGCCGAGTGCAGTGGCTCATGCCTGTCATCTCAGCACTTTGGGAGGCCAAGGTGGGTGGATCACGAGGTCAGGAGATCGAGACCACCCTGGCTAACATGGTAAAACCCCGTCTCTACTAAAAATTCAAAAAATTAGCTGGGCATGGAGGCATGTGCGTGTAGTCCCAGCTACTTGGGAGGCTGAGGCAGGAGAATTGTTTGAACCCAGGAGGTGGAGGTTGCAGTGAGCCAAGATTGTGCCACTGCACTCCAGCCTGGGTTACAGAGCGAGACTCCGTCTCAAAAATTAATAAATAAATAAAAAATAAATAAAATTCTCCTTTAAAGCTTTTTATATAATTTAGATTTTGAACTATATCCCACCACGTTTTATTTTGAAACTACTAGTCATTTTACTTTAAGACAAAACTATTTTTCCTTAATAAAACATATCTTGTTTATCTTGCATACAAAGTTGTTCGACTATGCTACTTTGCTCCTAGTAGAGTTTATTCACATATATTGATTATAATTTTCATTCATAGTAGCTTTCATTTTAGAGAGAAAATTGGGATATGGATGATTGTGAACTCTGTTATGCATCAGTATTTCATAGCAAATTAGCAAAGCTCATAAATATACATCTCAGAACTTTTTTTTAATTTTTTTTTTGGAGACAGAGTCTCACCCTGTTGCCCAGGCTGGAGTGCAATGGCACGATCTCGGCCCACTGCAACCTCTGCCTCCCGGGTTCAAATGATTCTCTTGCCTCAGCCTCCCGAGTAGCTGGGATTACAGGTGCCCACCACCACACCAGTTAATTTTTGTATTTTTAGTACAGACGGGGGTTTCACCATGTTGGCCAGGCTGGTCTCGAACTCCTGACCTCGTGATCCACCCACCTTGGCCTCCCAAGGTGTTGGGATTACAGGCGTGAGCCACCGGGACTGGCTATCGCACAACTTTTTATAACCATAAACATCCCGAACACTACAACTTTTCAAGATGACAAAAATGAATGCACTCATCAACAGACCCAAACATATATAGCCTTAAAAATATGCATAGCAATTAATATTTTAGTATTTTATCTTATTTAGAAATAATCTACATATTTAACAAATAATCATTAACCTTATATAACATAAACCTAACGTTTTAACTTACCAAAATATCTTGAAAACTGTTCTAGATGACATATTACAAAAGATAGTGTTGAAATAATGTTTCTCAAAATAGTAATTTAATTTGATTAAAGATAAATTTTCATTTTTTTATATCTAAGACTAGGTCATTCAATCAGTAAACCTGTACAAACTTAGGAAGACTATCCCAAGTAGAATAAAAGTATATGCCTATATATGCCTATATATATATGTGTGCCATATAGATATATAAATATATAAATATATAATCTATAGATATATATTTATAGATTTATATTTATATATAAAACCTCGATAACTCAGAATACTTTTTTTAGGCCAACTGCATTATAGTTAGTCTCATTTGTTATGATTTACTTAAATTATATGAACTTTAGTTTTTAAAATATTTGGGCTAACATGTAGTACTTTTTAAAATAGTAGATGGTTAATTTCCTTAATTTCTGAAGTTTACAGAAATAATTTATACAACCATTTTTTAAATCTCTAAGCAAATCAAAATAGTGTTCCTTTAATGCATTTTATATTCTAATATGGCAATATTATCTGGGGGTAAGTAAATAATGGGTTTGGGCCATAATCCTGAAAGACACAATCTCAAGTGCTATAATCCGAAACAATGAAACTCTGAAGGTCAAAATCCTGAAAATATAATTCTTGAAAAAATTATTTTAAAAAAATTTTAGAAGACATTTATTTACATCTTTAAAGGGGGGATTTATTTGAGAATCATAAAAACATGATGGAATACTTCATTGACCACTTTCCACAATAAAATGTACAATAATAACATATTTTTGCAAGCATAAACACTTAAATATCCTAACAACAGTCACAAACGTGTAACAATTATGAGCAGATAACCAGTATTCATAAAGAAATAGGTCAAAAGTAAAACATATGGATATATATTACTATGGTTTGTAATTATGTCCCCCTCATTTTATAACTGCTGTTTTTTGAAATTCCATGTCAATCTAAGTCTTTTGATGAAAACATCAAAGTCACAATATGTCACCACCACATGTGCAATAGTCCAAAGAACTTAGATCTCAAGCAATTTCATCTTTTACAAATGCAGTTGTACAAACAGGATAGCTCTTCATTTCTTGAGGAAGTATCAATGTTTCTATATATATGCACAATGCTTATACACAAAATCAACATTGTTATAATGTACTTTCCTAGAGTCAAATTTGCAAAAAGTGCATAAACTGATTAGAATTCTCTAAAAGTCTTTATGCAGTTTATACTTCTATTATTGGAAACGATGTGAAGATGAAATACATAGCAGAGTGAATTTTTAAAAAAGTAATGCTGACAATTTGAAATAGTGATAAAAAAACTAAAAAAAGAAAAAATCTAAAACACTAAAAAAATTGACATATGAGAAAATATGTTACAAAGTTAGATATGAACAATTGCACAGAAGTAGTCCGTAAAAGCTGGCTAACTTTCACAATCATTAACTGTATTTTGAAGTCTTGCATTTTGATTAATGGCTGGTTTTTTCTTTTAGGGCATAGTTCTTCTTGCAGAATACATTCACATTCCTTTTCTATGTGGAACTGCTCTTTTTGAAATTGTTGTATGATTCAGTTTACATCAACATGTGCGTTCCCTATTAAATTTTCCCATATTCTGTGCCATGCTTCTATGTTGTTTTGGGTGTGCAGAAATTCCTCATGTACCCATATACAGAGAACAAATTTGGCAGAAGCAATGTTGGTGATCAAACAGCAACACTATTGCTTAAGTGTCTTCTTATCCTACTGTGCACACAATTATTTTCAAACCAGTCAGTAACTTTGCTGGCTTATTCAGGGAAATGTGGCTTTAATTCATTAAATGCTTATGTAATTTGTCACCTGGAAGAAATGCCAATGCAGATAAATGACATGTTTAGACTGAAGTTTTTATCATTGCCGTATCACGTGGCCAATCCACTCATTTGCATTTTCTGCCAAATGCATTGGGCTGAATTGGAGGGGGCGGGCCGGGGAGGAAACTATAGATAAAACCTTGAAATTTACTTTTGGAAGACTTGATCACACCTAATTCAAAATCTGCTATTACGGTTTGGGGATTCCATTGAAACTCAGTTTCTTCTGCCAAGTCCAACAAATCTTCAAATAAGCATTTGTAAAGTGTTTCACTTTTCCAGTCATTACTACATAAATGGGTGGGTGAGTTTCAGAAATTTCAGATCCAGCAGGGCCATGAACTGTATATAGTTGATTTTTTAAAGAGCAGACAGTGGGGACAGTTTTGAAAGTGCTATCCATTAGCTAAAGTGAAGCGTGCCCTAGTTTTTCTGTGTGGTAAATATGTCTATTTTCTTCAACAGTCAAGTCCCTAACCAAGAATAGGCCAACCTTTAATACACTTTGTAACACTGGAAGAACTTATATATCAGCAAGTGTCTTTGTTTCCGAAGGTCGCTGAGCTTGTCAAAAAAAAATTTTTTTTAATTCTGTGATGAAGGACATTTTTTGAAGGCAAGCATGTCACCATGTGTGAAGAGGCAGAAGTCCTATATGGTTGACAAATTGGGCGAGGGAAATTTCTTGTATTTTTCACCTGGATTTTCACTTCTATGATCTTTAAAACACTGGAAACATTAAGGTGAGGTAGATCTTCTGCACCTAGTCCACTCAGACTCATGTGCTAATCTCCTCTGGAAACACTGTCACAGAAACACCCAGAATAATGCTTTCCTGGTTTCTAGATATTCTGTAATTCAGTCACGTGGACATCTAAAATTAAGTCTGCAAATCTGCCGTTTGTCAACTTGGCACCCATACATATCTCCTTAAACCATAGCTAATATCCAAACAAAGACAATAACAAACTAGCGTTCTGCTTCACACGATGCAACTATCCTGTGTGCAAATGAAAATGCACTAATCCCTTCCCCAGAATTTGTCTTCCAGGATTTCAACATTCAGGATTATAGCTTTCAAGACTGTGTCTTTTGTGATTGTGACCAGCACCAGTATTTAACATACATACATTATATATAAATACACACACATACAGACAGGCATAAATAGAGAGATTATAACTATAGTTTTTAAAATTTAACTCATTGGTATATATAAAGAGTGGGTTCTTGCCTACCTTTACTTTTTTATTGTTATTGCTTTCAGGGGCAGGGTCTCTGTTGCCAAGGCTTGAGTTCAGTGGCATGATTGTGGCTCACTGCAGCCTCAACCTCCTGGTCCCAATCGATCCTCCCACCTCAGCCCTGAGCCTCATCACAAGCAGCTGGAATTACAAACACACACCACCACATTCTGCAATTTTTTTTAAATTTTTGGTAGAGGTAAGGTCTTGCTGTGTTTCCTAGGCTGGTCTCAAACTCTTGGGCTCAAAAGATACCCCTGTCTCATCCTCCCAAAGTGCTAGGCTTACAGGCATGAGCCACCACATCTGGTCAATTTTTTTTTTTATTAGGATTGCATTTCTGGTAGATGGAGCAATTTGAGGTTACCTACTCAATACGAGGGCAGAAGTGTCCCCACCAATATTTTTGGAAGAGACCCTTAAATTTTCTTGGCCCTGATGCATAAAATATTATGGAATCTGTGGACTTGATTTTGAATGAGGTACTGAGGATACACCAAGTGGCCATCTAGGTGTTTCAAAAGACCGTCTAAGTGGATAAAACATCCAACCTATTTCCAATTAGATTTTCCAGCCTTTCAGTGATTGATCTTGGGGTCCAAGTCCATCAAGAGCTCTCAAGAGGAAGAGGGGGGCCTAGAACTTAAGTGGTTATAGGGAGTTGAGGAGCCCAAATGAGATGGGAAAGTTTTGGCAGAGGTGAATAGAGGGATGGAGAAGGGAGAGATGTGGAATGGGGATAGATCAAGGAATTCAAAGGAGCTGAAGGGAAGTTTGAAGATTGTAAAAAAGGAAGATGATGGCTTAGAGGGGTGAAGAGAAGGTATAGCCCTTTGATGAAGCAATAGTGGGAGATCCTAAGCTTCTCAAAAGGTCATTGTATCAGTCCATTCTTGCATAGCTATAAAGAAATGCCTGAGACTAGGTAATTTATGAAGGAAACAGGATTGATTGACTCATGGTTCTGCAGGCTGTACAGGAAGCCTAGTGCTCATGGTGAGGCCCTCAGGAAGCTTGCAATCGTGGCAGAAGGAGACTGGGAGCCAGCTTGTCATGGCTAGAACAGGAGCAAGAGAGAGAACAGGGAGAAAGTGTCACACAGGCTTAAACAACCAGATCTCACATGAAATTAGAGGGAGAGCTCACTCATTACAAAGGAGATGGTGCTAAGCCGTTCATGGAGGATCTGCCTCGATGACAAAAACATCTCTGAACAAGCCTCACCTCCAACATTGGGGATCACATTTCAACATGAGATTTGGAGGAGACACAGATCCAAACCATATCATTCCACCCCGGGCCCCCAAGTCTCATGTTCTTCTTATATTGCAAAATACATTCAATTGTACCTTCCCAATACCCCAAAAGTCTCAACTTATCCCAGCATCAATTCAAAAGTTCTAAGTCTTATCTGAGATTCGTCTCCTTTCACCTATGAGCCTATGAAATCAAAAAACCCTTAGTTACTTCCAAGGTACAACAGTGATACAGGCATTGGGTAAACATTACCATTCCAAAAGGGAGAAATTGGCCAAAGGAAAGGGGCTTCAGGCCCCATGCAAGTCTGAAACCCAGCAGGGCCATCATTAAAACTTAAAGCTTCAAAATGATCTCCTTTGACTCCATGTCCCTCATCCAGGGCACACTAGTGCAATGGTTGGATCCCACAGCCTTGGGCAGCTCTGCCTTCATGGCTCTGCAGGGTTCAGCCTCCGTGGCTGCTCTCACGGGCTAGTGTTGAGTGCCTGCGGCTTTTCCAGGCACAGGATACAAGCTGCCAGTGGATCTATCATTCTGGGATCTGGAGAAGGGAAGGAGAGTTTCCGTGTGTGGGCTCTGCCACTGGAGCAGGCCTCTGCCTGAGTACTCATACTTTTCCATATATCTTCTGAAATCTAGGAATAAACTACCAAGCCTCCTTCACTCTGGCATCCTGAGTGCCGAAGGACTTAATACCACATGGAAGTCATCAAGGTTTATGGTAGCTTTTGCTCTCCAAAGCGGTGGCACAAGAAGTATCTGGGGCCCTTTGAGCCAAGGCTGGAACTGGAGAAACTGGGATGTGAGGAGCAGTGTCCTGAGGCTCAGCAGGGCAAAGAGACCCTGGGATGGGCCCATGAAACCATTCTTTCATTAGAGGTCTCTGGGCCTATGATGGGAGGGGATGTCCCAAAGATCTCTAAAATCCCTTCTAGTCCTTTCTTCCATTGTCGTGAATATTAGCACTTGGCTTCCTTTTAGTCATGCTACTATATATAGCAAGTGGTTGCTCCACAGCCTGCATGGATTCCTTCCCTATCATGATGTCAGGATGCAAAATTTCCAAACTTTTACACTCTACTCCCTTTCACATATAAGTTCTAACTTACGTCATTCCTTTTCTCCCACACCTGAGTATAGGCTATTAGAAGCAGCCAAGTAACTTCTTGAATGCTTTGCTGCTTAGAAATTTCTTCCACCTGTTACTCTAAGTCATCACTCTTAAATCCCTAGGGCATGAAGACAATGCAGCCAAGTTCTTCACAAAGGCATAATAAGGGTTACCTTTGCTCCAGTTACCAATAAGTTCCTTATCTCCATCTGAGACCTTGTCAACTTTGACATTACTGTCCTTATCACCATTTCATTCTGGTTACAACCATTTAACCCATTTCTAAGAAGTTCCAAACCTTCCCTCAGTTTTCTGTCTTCTTCTGAGTCCTCCAGACTCTTCCAACTTCTGCCTGTCACTCAGTTCCAAAGCCAGTTCCACATTTTCAGGTATCTTTATAGCAATGACCACTCTTTGGTACCAATATTCTGTATTAATCCATTCATGAATAACAATAAAGATATACCTGAGACTGGGTAATTTATAAAGAAAAGAGGTTTAATTGGCTTATCGTTCTTCAGGCTGTGCAGGAAGCATGGTTGTGGCATCTGCTTCTGGTGAGGGCCTCAGGAAGCTGATAATCATGCTGTGAGGTGATAGGAAGCCAAGATGTCACATGGTCATAGTGGGAGCAAGAGAGAGAGGGAGAAAGTGCACACACTTTTAAACAACCACATCTCCCATAAAATCAGAGTGATAACTCATTCATTACCAAGTGGATGGCACTAAGCCATTCATTGGCTAAGAAATTCAGCCTGGTGATCCAAACACCTCACAAGTCCCCATCTTCAACACTGGAGATTACATCTCTACATGATATTTGGAGGGAAAAAAATACTAACAATATTAGTCACCAAAGTTCTAAATTATCTACTAAAATTTTTTAGATATTGAATTGAATTAATGTCACAATGGAAGAGCATATAGTCAGCAGTAGAAATGGAAGGAGAGAAGACAGTAGAATGAGAGTTATACATGGGGTCAGTTAATTAAATCAAATGTAAGACCTTAAAGGAGGGATGAAGGAGTCCTACCTGATTACTCTCTTACACAGTCCCTCCCACAATACCCAATAGAGGAGCCAAGGAAAACCAGACATTTTCCATACAAGCGTGAGAAGGGTTGTAATTCAAGAGTCAGGGAATAATTCTCTAAGAGTCAATGAAAAATTTATTTGGTCAAAAAAATCAAAGCAAGTCCTTACTACACTATAATATATGTGATACTCAGAGCACTGGTTTAAAAGTTTAATTCACAGAGGAATTCCTGAATTCATGGAAAGGAGAGGAGTTGAAAAAATTTGCAAAGTGTAATTAATTACCTAGAAATGAATGATGTGGGCCCATACTGTAGTACAATCTTTTTATTTTTATATTTTTATTTTTAATTTATATGGGTAAATAGTAGGTATATATTCTTATGGGGTGCCTGAGATGTATTGATAAAGGCATACAATGTGTAATAACTGTAAATGGGGTATCCACCTCAAGAATTTATCATTTCCTTTTGTTACAAACATTCCAATTATACTCTTTTACTTATTCTTAAATGTACACTAAATTATTGTTGACTGTTATCACCCTGTTGGGCTATGAAATACTAGATCTTATTCATTTTAACATAATTTTGTACCCATTAACAGTTTCCACTCTGCCCCCGAGTGCTACTACCCTTCCCATCCTCTGGTAGCCATCATTCTACTCTCCGTCTCTATGAGTTCAATTTTGATTTTTAGATCCCACATATAAATGAGAACATGCAATGTTTCCCTTCCTTTAATGATTGCTTCTTTAAACATTCTCTAAATAAATAAAACAATAGAAATTTGAAGCCTAAGAGTTTAGTTAAATTTATGCAAATTCTTACTAATTGTTGAAAAATTATAGTACTTTTAAGCATTTGATTAAAATCAGAAGTCAAATATTACAGTTTCTTAAATGCTTAAAAAGCAGAAGAAATTCACATTTTTGAAAGTTTATCACCTTATTTTTACCCAAAACATTTACAAAACTGTTACTTTTGTGAACAGTAAAAGCTGATACTTAGCACTTGGCATGTACCAAAGCAGCTGACCCCAACAACAGCTCTGTGAGATGGTGTAGAGGGAAAATTCTCTATAACCACATTTCCCCTCTAGTCTCACACCATAGTAACAACCAACACAGAAGACTTCCGTGACCAAATGTGTGGGGTATTTTTTCTGGAAACATCAAGCAGCAGATACCAGCTGGGTGTCCTCTAATTTAATTGCAACATTATCTATCCAGAGATAATGTCAGATCCCACAATTTGAGGGCTCAGTCCCCAAGACTTCTCCCACCCAACACACACACACCAGCCTCAAGTCTGGGCCTCTGGAACTTCTGACTGACCGGCTTCAAGTTGTTCCCATAATCCCCTCTTTGGGTTTGATTAATTTGCTAGAGTGGCTCTCGGAACTCAGGGAAACACTTACTTAGACATTTACTGGTTTATTATAAAGGATATTGCAAAGGATACAGATGAAGAGACACATAGGGCGAGGTATGGGGAAAGGGGCACAGAGCTTCCATGCCCTCCCTGGGTGCACCATCCTCTGGAAAACTCCACGTCTTCATCTATCCAGAAGCTCCAGGAACCCAGTCCTCTTGGATTTTTAAGGGGGCTTCATGATGTCACCACTCATTCCCCCAGAGTATGGATGGGATACTCTCCTGGGAAGACTCTCCTGGGAAGACCTATAATCAGGAAGGCAGGGGAACAGGGTGAAAAGGCAGGAGAGGGTCAGAGGCCTGCCCCTGAGGCCTAATACACCTCACATTATAACCAACGACTGTAACAAGGGCTATGGGAATTATGAGCCAGGAACCATGAACACACACCCACACACACACACACACACACACATATATATATCATAGCACCACAGATGAGTTCCATTATTATGCCCATTTGACAGATGAGGACATTAAGGCACAGAGAGGTTGAGTCCTCATCCAAGTTCCTGCAGCTGGTAAGATGCAGCTTTCTAATTTGAACCCAGGTGATGTGGCTCTGAAGTTTAGACCATTGACCACTTCTCTGCACTGGACCCGAAATGTTGCCTTCATTATATTTTCTCACCTCTGCCACTTGGTGTCACTTCCTTTGACCTCAGTGGTTCGAGTTCTCACACTTTTCCAGAATTTAGTGCCGCCTTGAGTGCTGTAAGTTCAGATGATGGGCTGATGGTGTCTTGATGAGGTCCAGATGTGGTCCCTGAGCCACTGGACATCAGGCAGGAACATCTCATGGTCACGTATTTGTACATGGTTATGGCTACCAGGAAGGCCAGAAGGGAAGACAGGAGGGGAGTGAGGTCCTGCTTCCTGAGAATGTAAGACAAATAGTGACGTATCACTCTATGAACTTGAAATCATGCCACTCCACTCACCATTCAGGCCTGAGAGCAGTTAGTCCTGTTGTCCTCAGGTGTTAAATCATGTGACCTGTGAAAGTGTGTCAAGCTACCTACTTGTATTTTATGAAGCCCCCCTATAAGTGCTGTTTTTATCGTTTTAAATAAACGAATTTGTCAAATGGTGGAATAGGGTGTCTCTGTGTCAAGTTGTTAATCACTATCCTCGAGGCTACTTGCTGAGTCAGTGAGTCATTACATTTCTGTTTAGACAAATAGTGCCAGTATCCCTGCAAAGTGACGTCACTGAATTATAGTCCCACAGCCCTTTATGAATAGCCTTGTGATGATGATGATGATCTCAATAATAAGACTACTAATAATAGCAGCTCTTACATATTTAGCGTCACGTGCCAGGCCCTGTGCCGAGCATTTTTACATCACCTTTCTTAAGGTATGTAGGAGTATTTTTCCATTTTAATCACTGGACTTTGAATTAGAGCCTCGGTTCCCAAGGTTGAATCAGCATCCATATCCCCTGGAACAGCTTGTTAAAGCACAGACTGCAGGGCTCACCACCAGAGTTTCTGATTCAATATATCCGAGTGGGACTTAATGGCTTACATTTCTAACAAATTTCCACGTGACGCTGATGTTGAGTTGCTAGTCCAGGGACCACCATTTGGTAAACATTGAATTAAAGAAATGATTACTGTCGGCCAGGCGCAGTGGCTCACGCCTGTAATCCCAGAACTTTGGGAGGCCGAGGCGGGCAGATGACGAGGTTAGAAGTTGGAGACCAGCCTGACCAACATGGTGAAATCCCATCTCTACTAAAAATACAAAAGTTAGCCAGGTGTAGTGGCGTGCGCCTGTAATCCCAGCTACTCAGGAGGCTGAGGCAGGAGAATCGCTTGAACCCGGGAGGCGAAGGTTGCAGTGAGGCAAGATCGTGCCATTGCACTCCAGTCTCGGCGACAGAGCAACACTCCGTCTCAACAACAACAGCAACAATAACAAAAGAAATGTTTACTGTCACTTTACAAAGCCCCTGCAAGGGAGTTGTTATCTTCCTTTTTGAATTTTACATTTTGGTCCTTGATGTCCTTAGGTGTAAGGGCATCACCCAGGGCCATACAGCCTGGGAGGGGTGAGTTTCAATTTAGAGGCTGTGGACCTGAGAAGCCCCCAGTGGTTGTGTTCCAGAACACAGGTAACCTTGTGGAGACCTCTCAGGGTGAGGAATATTCCAGGTGGACACAGAAAGAGGGGAAGCCTCATTCCTATTCACAGAGCTGGGAGACACCACTTCCTAGCACACCTTAAGGTGCTACTTGTCATTGCCATGGAAAACTGCAGGAAGCCTTAAATCTAGCTGGATGCAGGGCAGAAACTACCCAAAAGACTGTGCTCTGGGTGTGTGTTAGGAACCCACCCTAGAGGGAATCCAATCCTCAACCTCGTCTGACCACAGGTATGTACACAGTGGAGGGCTGGGAGAGCGGGAGAGAGATGAGGAGAGTCTGTGGACAAAACTGAGGTGATCAGTGCTTTTGGAATTGCTGCTCATTTAGGGCAGAGAGAGCCTTGGGGCACGCTGAAAGCCAAGAAAGGCACTGAAATTATCTTTGCGGTTGCCATGTCTTTTCAAGCGAAGCTGGATTGCCATGGACAGTCGTGAATAGATATGACTATGGAAGACCCTTAGATGTTTAATGTGAATCCATTTCAATATTCGTCACTAATAGCTTACAGGAGTCCCTTTGGTGTCCCTTTGGGTTGAATACACACCAGGCCAGAGTTAGTATCTAGCAGTCACCACCCTTTCTACTCTTATTGCCATCAGAACTTCTCTGATTTGGTTTCTTTTTTTTTTTTTTTTTTTTTTTTTTTGAGACGGAGTTTCACTCTTGTTGCCCAGGCTGGAGTGAAGTAGCGCCATTTCAGCTCACTGTAACCTCTGCCTCCTGGGTTCAAGCGACTCTCCTGTCTCAGCCTCCCAAGTAGCTGGGATTACAGGCACATGCCACCATGACTGGCTAATTTTTGTATTTTTAGTAGAAGTGGGGTTTCACCATGTTGGTCAGGCTAGTCTAGAACTCCTGACCTCAGGCGATCTGCCCGCCTCGGCCTCCCAAAGTGCTGGGATTACAGGAATGAGTCACCGCACCCGGCCTCTGATTATTTTTTCATTTGTTGTGCTCGTGGCTCAATCCCTTGCTTCATTTCAGGCTCGCCCCAAAGTGTCCTCCTCCAGGAAGCTTTCCTTGGTTGTCCCATGAATATTGACCTACCCCTCATCTCTTCTCCTTGCTTTAATTTTTTTGTCTTCAGAACCTGTACGATCCTGCTGACAGTCTCTTCTGCATTGACTTAGTATCTTGTGGATGATCCATCTCCACTCCCAGAATATGAGCTCCTGTTTGTGCTCTATCACCAGGCCTAGAGCAGTGCTGGGTCTGTTATAAGTGCTCAATAAATGGCTAGTGAAGCAATGATATTCCCATCATGCTTAAAATAATCCCACCCCCCTCAACTATGGCTTGGAAGGCCCCATGCAACCCACCCCAGAGGACTATCTGTGACCTTGTCTCCTTCCTTTCTTCCTTTGCTCATTGCCTCCAGCCACATTGACCTGAACCTGCCAAGCTTTTCCCAGATTTTGCATGTGGAGTTCCCTCAGACTGGGACACTGTCCCCAGATCTCTTCTTGGCCGCCCTTTCACATTCTTTCAGGATCTTCCCAAATATCACCTCTTTGGAGAGGCCTTTCCTGGCAGTTCTAGTTAAAATAACCCTTGTCTGTGCCTGCCCTTGTTTTGGCATTTTCATGCTGAGAATTGGGCACAATTACAAAGCAGAAATGTGGACTGGGTTGAGCTTTTCCAGTCTGCTGAGGGAGAAAATAGGAAAAATACTAACAAATAACAAATCAACCATAATCGCTGGCCTTCACTGAGCCCTTGATATATGCTAGGGGTCAGTTACTATGTATCACCTCATTTAACTCTCACTTCCTCTGAGTTGGATTCTACTATTACTCCTACTTTACACAAAAAAGGAACTTGAGGCTCAGAGAGATTAAGTTACCTGCCCATGGTCACACAGCTCTTGAGTAGTAGAAACTCAAACCCCGTGTGTCAACCACCAGAGCCTCCAGTCTTAATCACAATACTCACAGTGGGCCGAGGAGGCCTGGAGGATGACAACTAAAGTCACCTTTGCAGGGAGGACAGGTAGAATTAGGAATATGGAGGGTATGGAGAATATTCCAGTCATGGACAAATGCAGGGGTATGTGTCACTCAAGGAGGCATGAGAGGACATGTGTGGTTGCTGAGGGCCGCCTATATGCTGAGACATGTCCCAGATGGCAAGATGGTGAGACCCTTTGCTGGGGGTTTATCCCATACTGACTGTGGTGATGGAGGAGTAGAGACTACACAGGCAGACCCTGTACTAGAGGGACCAGGGTTCAGATATCTGCTCACTAAACAGGTGACCCCTGGGTGACTAGCTAGAGCTCCCTGAGCCTCAGCTCACTGAGTGAGGCTTCACTTACATGCAAATGATGAATGCATTTACTTCATCAGCCATGGGACTATTAATAAAAGTAGCAAAACCCACCAGGTGCACACATGGGCCAGGCATTCCAGTGTTTGCCTTATGAACATTTTCTCTGTGATTCTCACAACAACCTGGTAAAGTGGGAATTGTTACTGTTGTCGATGCAGAAATTGCAGCTCAGAGAAAGCAAGGTCACACACCTGGCAAGTGTCAGACTCAAGGGCTGGATGCAAACTTGAGAGTCTGGCTTCAGAGCTGGGAACATTTAATCACTTTAATATGGTGTGTAAAGTGCTCAGCATGGAGCCAAGCACACAGTGAGGACAAGTAAAACACAGCAGCAGCTGCTGCTGCCATTCCCACTACTGGTCTCATGATTATTGTCATCATTATTTCCTCCTTTCTCTGACGTCCTAGAGTGTTCACTCTCTGCTCTTCTCCGGGCATGTGGGCTTATGATTGTCTTGTGCCATTTTTCAGTAGCTTCCCCCATGAAAGGCTTTTCACTCTAACACAATTGCATTCCCTTCAAAGGCAGCATCCACTCTCCCCACCCACCAGGAGCCTAGTAAAGAGCTAGGCCCCCCAGGAGGTACACAGTTATCCAGACTTTGTTTTGCTCCGGATCTTTTCCCTTGACTGAGTGACAAGCTCTAATTCCATCCTATGGGCATCCCTGCTTTTCTTAGACTTTCTAGGGGTCCGTGACCATTGAGGATGCGGACACAATCTTTACTAAGAGGTCCTGGCCCAGAGGACCTGGCCTGAGGGACCTTGAACCAGGAGGTGATGCTGCAGATCTGGGAACACAGTCTTGCCGGGTAGATCGTGGGAACGCAGTATTGCTGAGTAGATCCTTACCTGTCCTTACTCAGGGAACTTGCAGACTCTTTCTTCATTCTGCCCTCTTGCTCCAGGCTTGCTTGGGCCAGAGTGCATAGGGGGCCCACCTTCATACCCCGTGGTAGCTCCTGCCTTGCTTGGGTCTCAAATTCTGCCTGGTCTCCCCATGTTCCTACCAGGGATTGGTGTGGCTTGAATTAGCATCCCATTCAAAATGATTCATAACAAAGACAGAATATATTGGAAGGGAACGGGGATATATTGTGGAAGCTAAGTGCAGAATGTCCACTGGGCCCCATGGGAGACTGCAGTCGAGAACTTAAAGGAACCAAGATCTGTCCTGGCCTTGGAGGGGGGGTCTCTTGTCATTGCTTATTTCTTTGTGCCTGCTTATGCCACTCTCTGCTGATTGGCTTTTTCTGCTGCAGTGAGTTTAAGGGAAGAATTATCTGCTCCAGTTCTCACTCTCTGAGGTCCCCAGATTCCTTGCTTCTACTTTTCCCTTCAAGTTTTACATCTTTACTCTCAATATTTCTCTGCAGTTGAACTTGCCTGCATGATTAATAAAAGTAGCAAAACACACCAAGTGCACACATGGGCCAGGCATTCCAGTGTTTGCCTTATGAACATTTTCTCTGTGATTCTCACAACAACCTGGTAAAGTGGGAATTGTTACTGTTGTCCTTGCAGCAGGAAATAAACATGTGACCCCATATTTCCCTTGATCTGTTACTGCAATGCCCATCACAGTCTGACTTCAGTCTGAGAACCTCTGCCTAAATTTCCACAAGAGGGAAGTGGAGTGGCCCAGTTTGGTTGGATAAGGGAGTCCCCACAGCCCAATTAGCAAGGGCCATTGTTGATGAGCTGTTCTGAAGAAGGAAGGTAAGTCAGGCAGATACCCAGGAGGCATTTGCCATCATTGTCACCTGGTATCTTTTGGGAAAAAAAATATAGTCTCGGTTAAAGATTAAAATCTCAGTTGTTCCCTATGCCTGTAGGATGGTTCCTTGTTTCCTAAGTTTGACATTGAAAGACAGTCCGAGAAAGCTGTTTCTTTCCTTCCTTCTCTCGTGAGCCAACATAAGGACAAGCAACTACTATGTCATGAGCACTGATATGATGTCATCAAGCCTGTCCTGGGCACTGTTTTTGTTCCACTCATTTAATGCAGCATCTCAGTCTTTGGCAATTAAAAAAAAGTTCAGCCAATGCAGTCTGTTTCAATTTAGAATATGGCCTTTCATTTTAAGATGATGTCCTTTGCCTTTTTTGCTTTCAAAAGCCATTGCTTTTTTGAAATACTGGGGAGAGTAAATGATACTTGATGTCTGTATAAATGTACTTAACTAGCCAAATAACTGTGAGTTTCCCAGGTTTTGATTTTTTTGCTGGTTCACAGAATGCTAAAGTCTGGGAGTCACCAAGTTGGCCCCATTGTCCACGTCATAAATCTTCCCACTCACATCCCTTTTTCTCTACGGTTCATGTTCTCCACAGCTGCTAGCCCCAAATTGGGCTTATAGCCATATCCTTTAGCATAGCACTTGGGAGCCTGGGCTCTGGGGCCAGACTGCCTATTGGTGTTAAATTGTCACTCATGGGCTCTGTAACCCTGGACAAGTTACTTAACGTCTTTTTCAGTGAGCAGTCCGTCTAGAGCTTCCTGGGGTCTTGCAGCTACCAGTTCTCTTGCTGCCAGAGAAGAAAAATATCCCTGTCTGTGGGGCCTCTGCTCACTGTTTTGCCCTATTCTGGAAGAAGACACATTGTGTGGGACTCTGGAGTACCTACTCAATTGAAATGACCATGAGGAGAGCCTATAGTGAAGAGATGAATCTGACCCACATTGGGGTCATGTGCTATGAGCTTATGAGCTTTTGGTGGGAAATCTGCCTTCAAGACTACCTCACCTAGTGAGACCTACAGAGGCATACTCTGCAAGAATGGGGCCGACCTGGAGCATTTATGTGGGAGCTATTCTGTGATTGTTTCTGGGTTTGAATTGTCTGGATACAACCAGAGTGAGCCTTGTATGTTTGAAAACAGAAGTCTGGAATGGATTCAGGGAACAGAGAAGCAATGATGGAGGAAAATTACTAAACTTGTTTTCTTCTTTCTGAATCCCCATCAGTAGGAATTTAATTTCCACTAGCAATGCTTTACTGAGCCCTGGACTTGATCTCCAAGTTGCTGAGATACAAGCCCTCAGCGAATCCACCCTGGCTTGGATCCAGAACACTACTGGGTCCAGGCCCTCTTCAGGAGGATGCTGGCCCCTAGACTTTGCCCTGTCACTTGTGTTTGTGCAAGGAGTTGTCCTCTGCAACCTCATCTGCCTGTTGGGTCCTTCTTCATAGAAACTATTTAATAAAAGTGTCTGCATTTTGTATTTGTGTATGGAGCTGTGTGTTTTTGTCCCCAGGTAGAGTCACTGCTTCTGTAGGAAGCTCTTTCCTGTGAGAGTTAGAGATGGTTGTTCATCCTGGTTCCCCAGCTGGCTCCCTTTACTGCCTTTCTTAATATCATGACTGATATTCAGCAGCAAAATTGAATTATTTGTTAGTTATTGGCTTTTCTATTCCAATTAAAAAAATATCTTAATATCAGCCATAACCAAAACCATTATGGCCCCTATTTCCAGGTTCCCAAGTCAATATTTGTCCTTGGAATAACTAAACTCTATTTTATTTAATGTTTTGTCTCTTCCTTATATCATGTGTATTCCCAAGGCCTCAAGGGATGCTGGCCATGGCCATATCTGGCATGTCACTATGCATTCAATTTTGACAAAATCTTTAGGTTGACACTTGCCCTTTCTAATGCCATCGTTAATGGTTTTCTCTCATTTTTCTATTTGCTGTCATATGGACATAGGAAACACCTCATCCTCCGACATTGTTGGATTCCATGTAATTCTCTCCCCATTAAAAATTACCCAGCTCCCTTGTAGCCCATACTGTCTAACTACCAATCTTGCTATTACTTCTACCAGAACCCTGTTTAAATTTCTTCCTTCATTTGGGGCCTAGGCTCATGTCATCTCCAGCCTCTCCTATTCCCGTCACCACCTGCCTTGACTCACACATGTATATGGGTAACCCAGCCAAAGCTCCATGCCTTCAGATCTTTGCCATTGTTACTTCCAAAAATGTTTTATTTCATTCCACTGCAGCCAAGACTCCCATGGTTACACTCTGAATATTGTCATCATGAGTGATGGCTCCACCTGCAAAACATGACTTCTCTCATTATCGCCTCTTACTTATACATACCCTTAGCCCCATGTGCCCTCACATTCTCAGTTATTTTGTCATCAAGACTTCCAATCCAATGGCATTAGCATGCTCTTATTCTCAGTGACCTTCTTCCCACTATAGAAATCTCATATTTCGGGTCCATTATCAAGAACTGCATTATCCAAAATAGTAGACATATGTAGGTACAGAACACTTCAGAAGAAAAAGAAAAGTCTGTTATATTTATCCATATTTCTGCTTATTGTATTCTTTTTTCCTTATGTGCCAAGATTCAATTTTGTACTTCTTTCTGTTTAGATAACTTCCTTTAACCATTCTTGTAGGATATACTAGCTAGTGACAAGTGTCTAGAAATGTCATCTGGGAGCTAAAGCTTGGAAAGGGAACCTCATGACTCTGACCAGTGTCTGAACCTGTTCTATCTGAGCTGATATCCAAGATACAAGACAAAATCCTCCCCACTCTTCTCTCTCATCTCCTCAACTGGAAGGATCTCTTTTGTAGCCATGAGCTGTGCAGCCTGAGTTTAAGGGAGGGCTGATGCCAGCACTCCCTTAGCCACCCTAGCTGTTGTCCTAATAGTACCTGTGCCCCCCGCCCCCCAGTCTACTGTCTAGCAGCCCAGTTCAGCACTAGGACTCACCTAGGATTTTTAGTCTTTTGGGCCTACGCTGCCTTTTGTGTTTATTTAGAACCCCAGAGTACCTTAGACCATTTTGGAGAGGCTTGCAGGAACTCAAGTTCCCCTCTGTCTAGGGCTGGTTTCAATGCTCCCTCTGTGGTCAAGTGTCAACTGAGTTTGGTCGAGTTTTCCTTTACACTATAAGAAGACAGTATTGAGTTCAATGCCTCATAATTACTGGGCTTTTCCTCATCCGGTACACCAAAACCCTCTGCACTACTCTCCATTTGCCTGGGGATGGAGGAGTGGTGGCATTGGGTATTCAGAACTGTTTTTTCTGCCTTTTCAATGCCTATTTAAAATCAGGTACTGTGAGTGCTCACCTGATTTTGGGTTCTTATGAAGGTGCTTTTTTTGTGTGTAGATAATTGTTAAATAGGTGCCCTTGGGGGGTGGGGATGATCAATGGAGCCTTCTATTAAACCATCTTGCTCCACCCCAAGTGTCTTGGCCTTCTTTTCTTAATCACATCACTGTTCTCAGCTTTTGCCTGCACAGTAAGAATCTCCCTTATAAGACCTCAGCTCCTCAATCAGAAACAGAATGCTGACTGTCTCCCAGAGTTCAAAATTAACTAGCTGAATGCTTAAGCATACCAGATACTTTTCTTCAATTTGGCAGGAGGAAAAAAAAAATCATTAGTACTATGCCTCTACAGTCAACCTTGTGATCATCTTCTTATATTCCAAGGGACATTACCCAGCTACTTGATTGCATCTCTTAGCCTCACCTCTTTGTCCATTGAATGTAAAGCTTTGATGGTTCAAATCTGCATTGAATTGTTCTTTAGCAACCATTGAACTCACTGCATTAGATACTAAACCATGATGTGCAGAGAATGGCTCCTGAAAAAAAAAAGTAAACTTGAATTACACAATCTAAACTTATTGGAAACTAAATTAAAATATGCTCTATTTAATTGTTGTAAGAAGGTTTTCCATACAGATGAAATGTAGCATCACTACAGCCTCCAGTAACTTGAAGTGGAAAATTCCTACCTTGTTCTCTCCACCTAAACCAAGTCAGTTTTTGTTTTGTTTTTGTTTTTGTTTTTTAGAGATGGAGTCTCACTCTATTGCCCAGAGTGGAGTGCAGTGACGTGATCTTGGCTCACTGTAACCTCCACCTCATGGGCTCAAGTGATTCACCTGCCTCTGCTTCCCAACTAGCTGGGATTATGTGCACCTGCCAACATGCCCAGCTAATTTTTGTATTTTTAGTAGAGATGGAGCTTCACCATGTTGACCAGGATGGTCTCGAACTCCTGACCTCGACTGATCCACCCACCTCAGCCTCCCAAAGTGCTGGGGTTACAGGCGTGTGCCACCGCGCCCAGCCCCCATACCAGGCTTTTAATGACTCTCTGCTATGCTTGAGGTCTTCTTGATTATTTCAGATCTGCTAGGGAATGCCTACAACAAGCACCCAAACACTTAGGAATTCATTATTAAAACAAGCAGAATCAAAAAGTCAACAATGCTCTGAGATTCAGGGAAGAAGCAAAATAATTCTAGCATTTTGAAGACTTTTTCCTTGCCTTTCTAAGACAAATTATTTATGTGAAAAATCAAGTAAAAGAATTTATATAATGGCATTCTTCCCTTTAATAGGGATTTGGTTGTCTTTTCTGTCCTGAGGCACTAAGTTGAAAATCTCAAAAAGGTGGCTATTGTACTTGAATGTGCACAGGTACCATGTGTTTAAAATGCAGATTGCAGGAGTCATGCTACAAAATTATATTTCAGTATAAGTGGTCTAGAGTGTCTGGGAATTTGCCATTTTAAGATGGATCTCAGGTGACTTGGAACAGGTCATAATTAGATAACAATTTTAGAAACACTGATTACTTCCTGAAATCTGGAGGAGTGGGCTAGTGCTGCTAAGCTTCATCTTGCTTCAGATACACAGAAATGCTGAATATAATTTAATAAAGACTTTATATAGCTAATTTCAAGAAAAAGAAGGAAAAGTATCCGTTGTGCCAGAAAGAGAGTCATAAAACTAGAAAAATTGTAAGTACTTTCCATGTAATTGATTTAATTTAATTCTCATATTTAATTTAATTTTCACCACAATTTTTCAAGGTGCAGCCAGTACGAACCTACATGCTAGCATGATAAAATTGAAATACAATTGGGTGCGATAACTTAAACCTAATATTATGCCATAAGTTTCCATAGCTGAAAGGAAACCCAAGAAGTTGGCTATAAATTCAACACTTCAAACGGTTCCTAAAATCTCAGATAAGCCATAAGGTGTCTGTTGTTTACATAGATAATACAGACATTAACTGTATATGATATGATTATCTATGTAGAAAATTTTAAAAATCTGAAAATCAAATTTTAGAAGTAAGATTTCTTTCTTTTCTTCTTTTTTTTTTTTTTGATACAGGGTCTCACTTTGTCACCCGGGCTGGAGTGCAGTGGTGTCATCACAGCTCACTCCCAGCAACCACAACCTCCTGGGCTCAAGCAATCTTTTGCTTCAGCCTCCAAACTAGCTATGACTGCAGGTGTGTACCACCATGCCTGGCTACATATATAATATATATATAATTATATAATGTATACGTATATATTATATATAATTATATATGAATATACCTAATTATATATTATATATAATTTATATATTATAAAATTATATATTATAATTATATTATATATAATTTATATATTATAAAATTATATATTATAATTACATTATATATTGTAATTATATAAATTATATTACATTATATAATTTATATATAAATTAGATATAATTATATATAATACATATATGTATACATTATATATAATACATATATATGTATACATTATATATAATAAATGTATATATCATATAATTATGTATATATCACTGAAGGCCAGGAGTTTGAGGCCAGCCTGGGAAATACAGTGAGAATCAGCCTCTACAAAAAATTATATATATATATAATATAATATATATATTATATATATAAAATATATATGTGCATATATAATATATATGTGTATATATAATATATAATATGTAAATATATATTATATAGTTAAATATGTTATAAATTTATATAATATATAATATAAATATATTTAATATATAATATGTGTATATGAATATATTATATATAATGTGTATATAATATAATATAATTATAATATGCATAAATATAAATATATTATAAATTTATATGATATAATATAAATATAATATAAATATAAATATATTATATATTTACATAGTATATATAATTTTTTGTAGAGACTGAATCTCACTATATTTCCCAGGCTGGCCTCAAACTCCCAGCTTTCAGTGATCCTCCTGCCTCAGCCTCCCAAAGTGTTGAGACTACAAGCATGAGTCACCGCATCCAGCGAAAAGTAATATTTCTTTAGCAACTTGCACACACAACATCAAGATACCAAAAAGTTTCTATAACACTGCCACAGCCAGTTACATAAGGCTATAATAATTTAAAAATTCACAAAAGCAACCAAAAGTATGTGTTGTCCTGGAATTACTAAAATAAAAATGTATAATGCCTGCTCATTGATAGGAAGAAATTTTTTTTTAATCCAAATTTTACTTTAGACACGGGGCATACGTGTGCAGATTTGTTACCTGGGAATATTGCATGATGCTGAAGTTTGGGGTATGGATCCTATCACCCAGGTAGTGAGCATAGTACCCAGCCATGTGTTTTTAATGCCACACCCTCATCCTCCTTCTGGCTTCGGGTAGTCCTCAATGCCCATTGTTCCCATGTTCATGTCTTTGTGTGTTCAATGTTTAGCTCCCCCATGAGTGAGAGTATGTTGTATTTTAATCGAATGTGATGAACACTCAGTAAATGTTTTTCTCTCACACACACACACCCACACAAACACAGTCATCATATGAGACTGAAAGAATAAAAGGGGGCATAGATGTTTTCTAGGCTGTTCTGTTACAGGGAAGATTCCCATAGTGGGGATTTGTAATAATGTCAACATAATGGGAAAGTTGAGTTGGTTTATACTCTATTTTTCCCTATTATAGATTAAACTTTTGCACCACCAAGTAACAGCAGCCAAATGTAAGTAAATTGACACAAGTAAATCCAGCAAGCCACAGAGGAGTCTATTACTGCATGTAGTGGTATGAACTGTGTCCCCTCAGAAGAAGATGTGTTTG
This sequence comes from Symphalangus syndactylus, assembly GCF_028878055.3. Taxonomy (NCBI): domain Eukaryota; kingdom Metazoa; phylum Chordata; class Mammalia; order Primates; family Hylobatidae; genus Symphalangus; species Symphalangus syndactylus. The sequence continues at coordinate 148,120,593 of NC_072447.2, read as the reverse complement.
AGTCTTAACCCCCTAGTGGCTCAGAATGTGACCTTATTTGGAGATATGGTCTATACATGAATAATCAAGTTAAACTGAGGTCATCCGGGTGGGACCTAACAATATGACTGTTGTCTTGATAAAAAGGGAATATTTGGACACAGACACATGCATAGAGTGATGATGTGAAGAAAGAAAGAGAAGATGGCCATTTCTTATCCAAAGGTAGAGCCATGGAAGATATTTTTGCCTCAGAGCCTCAGAAGAAATAAACTTTGCTATCATCTTCATATTAGATCCGTAGCTTCTAGGAACATGAAACAATGAACTTCTGTTATTTAAGCCTTACAGTCTATCATACTTTGTTACAGTTTCTTTAGCCAACTAACATACTGTACCTGATGTCCATTCTCCAGCTTGTTCTTTATAATGACTTAGATGACCTGCCTTGCTTGGGAAGTACTTATTGCTCACTTCTAGATCACTGTGCATTTTACCTTTGCTTACGTGCCTCAACCACTTGACTGTTCCTCACACTGCCCTCCATCAAACTACCTTTAATCCTTTTGGGTAAGGTTAAGATATATATATTTACTTTTATATTCTTTGTTAGTAATTTATTATATATTTTAAAAATTTTCCAGGATTTCATCATTGTTGTTTTTTTTTGTGCTCTCTTAATGAAGTTGCATGATTTTTAAGTTGTCTGTTCCAATCCTATTTTCCCCATAAACCTTTTATACTCCATACATGAATCCACAAACTGTGAGGTATTTTGGGAACATATATAATGCATTGTATTAGTTTTCTATTGCTGCATAACAAGTTAGCACACACTCTATGTCTTAAACAATGCACACATTTCTTGTCTTAAAATTTCCATGTATCAGGAATCTGGACATGGCTTAGCTGGGTTCTCTGTTTTGGCATCTCACAAAGCTGCAATCAACATGTTGGCTGGGACTGTGATCTCTTCTGGAAGGTTGACTGGGAAAGAATTTACTTCCAATCTCAGTCAGGTGTCTGCAGAATTCATTTCTTTATAGCTGTATTATTTAGGGCTACGGCTTTTTATTATCTGTCAGCTACAGGCTGCCCACAGATCATAGAGGGCAACTGCAGTTCCTTCCTACGTGGGTATCTTCAACATGGCCACTTGCTTCATCAAGCTCCCAGAGTCTGTAATTCCAGTCTGCTAAGATGGAGACTTATATAAAGAGTCTTAGATAATATAACATACATCTTTGCCATATAATGTGACCTAATCATGGGGGTGACATTCCATTGCTTTTGCCAAAATCTTTTTGTTAGAAGCATATCACAGATTATGCCCACTCTCAGAGAGAGGGAGTTACAGAAAGTCAAAAATACCAGGAGGTGGGAATTACTAGAGGCCACCTTAGGTCTTGTCTGCCACATGCATCATGGCAGATTATCTTTAACATAAGAGACTCCTGTACCCCCCTGCAAAGGTATATTGTGTCACTTATAGCTCAGTAACCAGTCATTGTAGTCAGGCAACACAACTATGATGCGTATGTGTCCAGGCAGATCTCAACCCCATTCTCTTCCAGATCTACAAATAATATTTCAATATTCAGGTATGAATGCTAATATTCAAAAGCTCATATCTGACATGTGACAGAAAATACTGTCCCATGAACCCTGCCAAAACATCTGCCCATTTCCATTTTCCTAGGCTTAATTTCTTTTTCAGTCTTCTGATGGAGGCAAGGGTTCCTAGTTTCATAAACAGGGGTTGAAAAGTGGAGGTGTGACATATGCCTCTTCTTTCCTTCAAGTAGTTTATTTTTTTCACTGCCTCAACTTTTTCTGGCCTCAATAGCTGGACACTCCAGATATGGATTAGCCAGTTTGTTCATTGTCTTAAACAGAGTGTCCACTGATTCCTTCATGTGCTGAGATGTTTACACTGAAGGACACCCACTTGATACTTGCAAGAGCAGTGTCTTGACAATAGTGTCTAGGAAAATGGAAATCAATTTCTGCAAAATATTTAAAACAATATGACATTCCATAAGTAGTCATTCTTATAACAGCTTTGCTGTTTTCACAAAAAGATAAACTGTAGATTGTACCAATAAAATATGCAGCATCTTGTTTTCCTTTATAGTTATGTAGTCTCAAATAGCTTTTCCATATGTCAAATTATTTTTAATATTCAATGTATTAATAAAGTGGCTCAGTACTAACCACTCGGGTATTTTTAAATAGGAAAAATATGATCGAATCTCCCAAATTGCATTCACAATAAAAGATGTTTCATGCTAATGACTCAGATCTTGACAAACGAGGCACGACATTCATTAGTTTAATGTTTTTCCCCCTATTGTGATAGAAATGCATAATGGCACTGACTAAGTAACGTGAAATTATTCAGCAATGTAAGAAAAAATTCAGTAAGCACTATCTACCAGTAACAGTTCTTAAGCTCATCGTCTTCAGTTGAAAATTGCTTAGGAGATTGTGAAAAATTTGCTGCTTTTTCTATTATCATCCCTTATTTATTTTTGCTCTCAGTTTTTCTTGAAATAGTTGAATTAATACCTTGAATTCTTAACCTCCATAAGTCTTTAGGATAAAGGACACAGAGCCATGGAGAGGCTAAAAGAATAAAGTTATTAGGTATCAGTGTTTATAACCCTGTGGCGGTATTACAGAATCAGAGATTATATCTTAAAACAGCAGAATGAAGGCAGTATGTCCAGTCTTCTTGGTATTAGGCAGGACTATACCAAAGCCCTCTAATAATGCATGGTGCAATAGAAAGAATGATAGCTGAGATACCAGGAGACCTCTGTTTTAGTTCTGGCCCTGCCTTAGATTTTCTAGACCTCAGTTTCTTCTTTAACAAAATTAAGCTTGGACTTTAGTCACTTGACGATAACAAAGAACTTTTTAAGGCCATGAGCCTTGGCTGTATAGATCCATTAGGTAGCTCTTTTTTATTTATTCTATGTCATTCACATATTTTTCTATTTAAATATCATTTTATCTTAATTGTGAAGTCACATAGTTGGCTACCATTATGTAAGGTTGTACATCTACTTCTCTGATACATAGGATTTATTCGATCCATCAAACTGTGTTGTTCAGTTCTGTCTTAAAGCAATAATCCCATGTGTTACAATGTAACAAGGCCAGAAGTTATTATCAGGTTGATCTAGGTTCAACTCGTGGCTCCACATATTTCCAGGTTTATGATATTTGGTGAATTCTTGACCTTCTATGAACCTGTTTGTCTATGAAGTGGTCAACCATTATAATCACTCCCTTGCGTAAATGTACAATTCCTTTGCTTCCCTCTCAATTTTTTATACTTCTTTGGCAAACCCACCCTGGTTGAATGCAATGCCCGGGATATTTCCTGTGTGGAAATATCCTGGTGAAGCCGAACATGTTTGGAGACAGAACAACTCTGTTAACTAGGCTCACTTGAAATTCCCAATCACAAATCTCAAGAGAGCCTTCAATGCTGTTGTAGTTTGGATGTTTGTACCCCTAAACCTCATGTTACAATTTGATCCTGAATGTTTGAGTGGGGCCTAATGAGAGTTGTTTAAGTCATGGACTAGATTCCCATGAATGGATTAATGTCTTCCCTGAGGAGGAGTGAGTTAGTCCTCACTGAATTTGTTCTCATGAGAGCTGGTTGTTAAAAGAAACTATGCACCTCCTCTCTCTATCTCTCTCTCTCTCTTGCTCTCTCTCTCTCTCTCTCTTGCTTCTTCTCTTGCCATGTTACCTCTGCACATGCCAGCTTACCTTCACCTTCTGCCATCAGTGAAACCAGCCTGAGGCCCTCACTAGAAGTTGAGAAGATGCTGGTACTATGCTTTGTGTAAAGCCTATAAAACCATGAGCCAAATAAACCTCTTTCTTATAAATAACTAAGCATCTGATATTCCTTTATAGCAACACAACAGTCTAAGACCAAAAAAAAAATGGTACCAAGGAGTTCAGTGCTTCTATAAAGACATCTGAAAATGGGAAAGTGGCTTTGGAACTGAGTAATGGACAGAAGTTGGAAGAGTTTGGAAGTTTCAGAAGAAAACAAAACAAAACAAAAGATGAGGGAAAGATTAGAACTTCAGAGATTGGTGATACTGTTTTGCTGTGTCCCATCCAAATCTCATCTTGAATTGTAATCCTTTATTCGCCATGTGACAAGGAAGGGACCAGGCGGGAGGTGATTGGATTATGGGGACATATTCCTCCATGCTGTTCTCTGATAGTGAGTTCTCACAAGATCTGATGGTTTCATAAGGCAGTTTTCCCCGCTCTTGCTCACTCTCCCTCACCTGCTGCCATGTAAGATGTTCCTCTTCCCCTTCTGCCATGATTGTAAGTTTTTGAGGCCTCCCCAGTCATGTGGAACTGTGAGCCAATGAAACCTCTTTTCTTTTTAAATTACCTAGTCTTGTGTAGTATCTTTATAGCAGTGTAAAAATGGACTAATACAATTGGTTAAGTGATTGTGACCAAAATGCTGATAGAAATACAGACAGTAAAGTCCATGGCGATGAGATCTGAGATGGAAATGAGGAACTTACTGGGAACTGGAGCAAAAGTCACCCTTGTTACACTGTAGCAAAAACCTCAGGGGCAGTTATGTTCATGTCCTAGGGTTTTGTGGAAGGCCAAACTTAAGAGTGATAACCTAGGGTATTAGGTCGAAGAAGCTTCTAAGAAGCAAAGAAATGGTGTGGCTACTTTTAACAACTTATGACTAGATATGGCAGCAAATGAATGAGGTAAATATGTAACTTATAATTAAAAGGAAAACACAACATAAAAATTAAAAAAAAAGAAAGAAACCTGACTATATGGTTGAGAAGAAAAGCGTTTTCAGAGAAAAACCCAACAATTGGTTGCTAAAGCAATTAACATGACTAACTTTAGCCTGGTGCTAGTAGTCAAGACAATGGGAAAAAGGCCCCGAAGGCATTTCAAAGATCTCTGAGGCTTCCCCTCCCAAAATAAGCCCATAGGCCTAGGAAGACAGAATGGTTTTAGGGTATAGGCCAAGGGTGCTACTGCCCTGCACCACCTGAAGATGCTGCTTCCTGCATCCCACCTGCTCTGACACCAGCTGTGGCTCAAATGGCCCCAGGTATAGCTTGGGCCACTACACCTGAGAGTGCAAGCCATACCCTTGGCAACATTCACATGGTGCTAAGTCTGCAGGTGCCCAAAATGCAAGAGTGGTGGTGGCTTGGTGGCTTCCACCTAAATTTCAGAGGATGAATGGGAAATCCTGGGTGCCCAGGAAGAAGCGTGCACCTTTCTCTTCTCTGTGGCACAGAAAGAGCTGCCACAGAGAGTCGTCACTGGGGCAATACCTAGTGGAGTCACAGGAGTGAGGTGGCATTAAGAACCTACGAATTGTAGAACCACAAGCAGCGTGCAACCTTAGCCTGGAAAAGCCACAGGAATTAAACTTCAACCTGTGAGACCAGCCATGTGATTTGCAACCAGCAAAGCTATGGTCATAGGACTTCTCAAGGTTTTAGGAGCCCATCTCTGACACCAGTGTGCCCAGGATGCAAGACATGGAGTCAAAGATTATTTTGGAGCTTTAAGATTTAATGTCTACCTTCTTGGATTTTGGATTTTCATGGGGCCTTTTACTCCTTTCTTTTGGCCAATTTCTCCCTTTTGGAATGGAAATATTCACCAAATGCCTATAAAATGACTATATCTCGGAAGTTAAAGAAAACTTGGTTTTGATTTTATAGGCTCATAGCTGGAAGGATCTAACCTTGAATCTTGGAAGAGCCTTTGGATTTCAGATTTTTAACAATTTTGGAGACTGTTGGAATGGAATTATTGTATTTTGCATGTGAGAAGAACATGAGATTTCGGAAGCCAGGGGTGGAACACTGTAGTTTGAATGTTTGTTCCTCCAAACTTCATGTTGAAATTTGATCCCAATGTTGGAGATGAGGGTGTAATGGGTGGTGTTTGGCCATGAAGGGGGATCCCTCAGGAATAGATTATTTTTTTTCCTGGAAGGGGTGAGTCCTTACTCAGTTCCTTTGAGAGCTGGTTGTTAAAAACATCCTGGACCTCCCCACTCTCTCTCCATTGCTTCCTCTCTTACAATGTAATCTCTGCACATGCTGGCTCCCTTTAGCCTTGTATCACGAATGGAAGTAGCTTGAGGCCTTCACCAGAAGCCAAGAAGATGCTCACACCATGCTCCTTGTACAGCCTGCAAAACTGTGAGCCAAATAAACATCTTTTATTTTAAAATTACCCATTCTCAGGTATTTGTTTATAGCAACACTAACAGACTAAGACAAATGCTATCTGCAATTATATTGTTTCCCATCAATTTACTTTTCTGTTTTTTGATGATTATATTTTATCACGTTTTTCCTTAAGCTCTTATAGCTGTCTCACCCTAACTCTCAGACAGTAAGTTTCAGCTAGGAGTGGCCATGTGTCTAATTTTGGGTTTTTGAAATGGGAGTAGAAGTCAGGTACTTGAATTCCAGACTATCTTAAATTACAGAAAATGACCTTCCCTAGAGTGTTTTCCCATCTATTCGTGAAGTAGAACATGGACATAATAGCAATTCTACCTTGACCATCCAGTTAAAGACAATCTTAGGGAATGGCAGAACTAAAACAGTCAGTTATTGTACCAAAAATAGTGTGTTGTGTGCATGTCTGTGTGTATGTGTGTGTGTACGTGTATGTGTGTTTATTTCTGGATGGACATCAATGACAATGGTTATATTTGAGGATGACACTGGACATAGAGATCATGGGAAGGAGGAGGCATTATTTTGTGAGCTTTAGTTTTATATCTAAATAAATGGTATTGTGCTAAATATATCATTCTGTGTCCTATTACCTTTAGATCATATTTATATTGTTGTATTTATATCTATTTTGTTAGTTCTCAGTGGTCAATGATACCATTACATGTAACACTTATTTCCCCCTGGGGAGGAATTAGCCTTGTTTTAAGCAAAATTCTCAAAGTAATTTCCTGTAGTGAGTGCCTTCACTTACATTCTTCCTATTTTCTTGAATCCACTTCTATTAGGCTTTCATCCTTTCTAATCCACTGATCCTGCTGTTGTCAAGGCCAGCTATAAATTCCATGTTGCAAAATTCAATGGTACTTTGTCAGTCCTGATCTTAATAAACTACTGAGTAGCTTTTGGCAAAATTGGTCACTCCCTCTTCATGGACCACTCCCTCTTCCTGGACCATCCAGGCATTTTTAATGCATTTATATACATATCTATCTATGTGTGTGTGTGTGTGTGTGTGTATATGCACATTAAGTTATAAATAGATATTTGTACATTTATGTAAATATGTATATGTGCGAGTGTGTGTATACTTATAGATCATATATAGCACTGTCTTTCTTCACTTCATTTCTGGGTTATCACACTTTCTTAGTTGTCATTTTATTCTGCTGGCTGTTATGTCTCAATCTTACTTGCTGGATTCTCTTCTTCTTCTCAACTTGGAACCAGTGCAATGTTCATGGCATGTGTCTGTATTTATATACCAATGACTCAAATTTATATCACCAGCCAATACTTTTCATATAAACTTTAGACTCCAGTGTTCACGTACATACTTGCCATCTATTGTATGTCTGACAATAATATTGAACTTAATATTTTATAAATTAAACTATTGATTCCTCATTCCAATACCTGACCCTTCCACAAGTCCTTTTCACTCGGTAATGGTCAATTTCATCCTTCTGGCTCCTCAGGACAAAATAATTGGAGGCAAGATTGTCTATTATTTTATTTCTTACAAAATGCATTCAATCTGTCAGCAAATCCTATTAGCTCCACAGTGATCCCCTTTTATCCATGAGGGATGGATTCCATGACCCCCAGGGGATGCTTGAAACCAATCATAGTACCAAACCCTATATATACTATGTTTTTTCCTATATATATGTACATATACATACCAATGATGAAGTTTCATTTGTAAAGTAAGCACAGTAAGAAATTAACAGCAATAAATAATAAATTATAACAATGTACTGTAATAAAAGTAAAATAAGCATTCCTTGAATATAAGAACTGCAATACCATGACAGTTAATCTAAAGTCTTGATCACCCAGATAGCTACTAAGTGACTAACAGGAGAGTAGTGCCTACTGCATGGATATGCTAGACAAAGAGATTATTCAAGTCTGGGCAGGATGGAGTGGATGGCATGAGATTTCATCACACTATTCAGAATGGCTTGCAATTTAAAACTTATGAATGGCTTATTTCTGGACTATGTCATTTAATGTTTTTGGAAAGTGCAACCATGGGAAACTAATACTCTGGAGAGGGGTACTGTAGTTCAAAAATGTATCCAAAATCTAGCTACTTATTGACACTTGCACTGCTACTACCCTCAACTGAGTCACCATCATCTCTTCCCTGGGTTATTTCAATAGCCTTTGATCTGATCCCTCTGCTTTCCCTCTTGTCCTCTTGTATACTGTTGTCAATATAGCAGCCAGAGAAGTTTTTTTTTTTTTTTTTTTAATAGCAGTGAGATGAGATACTCCTGTGCTCAAAACCCTCCAATGTCTTTCCATCACATATACAATAAAGTTCAAATCTGACCATGGGTATACAAGGCATTATACACCTTGGTCTCTTAATCCCCTGGAACTACTCTTCCAGGACTTCAAATACATGGGCTTCATTGCTATTCTTCAAATACTCCAAGAACAGTCCCATTGTGATGTTTCCTCCCCAGCATTACGGTAACTTTACTTCAGATCTTCTTTATGATTTAGAATATTTTTAAAATTTTTCACTGTTTCTCTACCTATAGTTTTATACCTGCTAAATATTTTCTCTACACTGCTACCAGGGTGGCATTTCTACAATATATATTTGACCATGTAACCTCCCTATCTGAGACCTATTTTAGGATCAATTCTAAAGTTACAAACAATGGCCAAACAGGATCTTTATGATCTCAGTCCTGCCTATTTCTTCTGTCTGATCTAGTCAAATGTGTCAGATCTGTCTATGGTTTTGTACCTTTTTATATGCTGATCCATCTCCCTGGAAATCTTTCTCATTCCACATGCTTACCCCTACTCCTAGCCCAAGGGAACATTTGCATGTCTCAGAACATAATTCAAATATTTTCTCTTCCCCAAAACCCTTATCTTACCACCCCACCCACACTAGATATTTCTTTCTCTCTGCAATCGCAAAATTTCTTAAATATTTTAATAGCAAAGTAATAGAATTTATTGCGATTGCCTTATATTTTTCTATATCCTCAAGTAGATTATGAAATCCTTGAGGGCAAAGATAACCCTATTAATATCTGCATCATAGGCATTTAGCACAAATTTTAGCAAATCCTAGAAGCTGGTTAAGTATTGAACAACTGAGTGAAAGATACTAAACTAAAAGATCCCTAATGTCTCTTCCAAGTATGATGATAATTTTATAATTATCATCTTTTTATAAGCTATTCACCCCCAAAATAATAAAACACATACATAATCCTTTTTAGTATGCTGTGGTTTTTGCAATTACTATAATTGAAAGTAATCTATGTTAAATGCTTAGGTTGAGTCAGTGTTTCAGAGGGAGATGGAACAAGTAAGTAATGTGATCAAGCTTTGCACATTGAGTGTCCCTAAGAACTGACACTTCATCTGGTTGTTTGCTATTTCTTTAATGAACTGGAGCAGTTTTCTTAATTAGCAAGGGCCCATCTGTTTCAAGAACGAATGGTCTTTAGTGTAACAAGAGCTGAAAAAACAAGACAGCTTAATTTTAGAGTGAAAATGGCAATAATAAGTGACATAATTACTAGTTTGTGCTTTCTAGATGTGGTTTAGTAGGCTTTCTAGAATAGAGGCCAATCTGGTAATCTTGTCCTCAAAAATTTCATAACATACTGATTATTGGTATTTCCTTAGAGGGGGAAGAAATATTATCTGTTAGAGGATACAATTAAACATTTAAGAAACAACTAACTTCGTTTGGTTTATAGTTTGAATTATACAGTAAGCTTATTATTTTTGAGGCAAGTACATTGTTTATAAATTGAGGTTTTTATATTTGAGGTTTTCATAGGTGAAAGAGCAATTTTTTATTTCTATAAAATTTTCATTACATTTATTATGTAATACATGTTTTATAGTCTTTTACAAGTTTATAGCTCTTTTAGGTACTTACCAAATTCAAGGATGACTCTTTGCTTTGGACTAGACCTAATTCTGGTCCCTTCAAAATAAGCAATGAGGTAGCAGTTTCAAGAATCAAAATATATAAACCAGTTAAATAATTTTTCTTCTGACCTTTTATTTTCTAGCTTAAATAATGTTAAATAACATTCATATGTTACACACACTGGTTTTGGCCCTCTTCCTGTGAGACTTTTCTGTTTATATTTTGTATAAAGTTCTGTGCTTCCTACATGGAGTACAGGACAAAGAGGGTTTCGACCATGCCAGAGCAACTGGTAGTATGAATAGGAGAGCAGTCTGATCTGTGATGTGACACACCTTCAGGCAGAAATGATTGGCCATGATAACACTCACAATTCTATTATCTGGTTTGCCTCATTTTTACCCACACTATTAAAATAGCAAATGAAAGATTGAGTAGATATGTATTTCTTACATAAACTACGAGAGCATTTCATGTGTCATTATTCAGTTATTGACTCAACTTTTACTCAGTACTTACTATTCACCAAGCATTGTGTGAGGCAATAGCAATATAGTGGTGAAATAAATTGCAAAAATATCTCTGCACTCAAGGAACTTACATTTTAATGAGAGACAGAAAATAAACAAAATAAATAAATAATGATATAATGAAATTTCATATGATAATAAAAGTGTTATGAGTTAACATAAAGTAGGGTAAGGAAATAGAGAATGATAGTGACAGGCTACCCTGAGGAGCTGTTAATTAATGGAAGAAATGAGCTATGTGTATACCTATCTGGAGATAAGAGGGTCTCAGGCAGAGTAACCAGTAAAAGCAAAGAAAATTGTATTAAGTCAAGCATTGTGTTTGCAGAAAAACAATATAACACATGTAGCTGGATTCTAGTGAATAAAGTGGAAAGTGGTAGGGTATGAGGTTGAAGTGGTAGGCCGAATTATGCAGCTGAAAGGTCAACTAAAATGACAACTAAAAAATGACAATTGGATTTGGCAACTCAGAATTCACTGGGGACCTTGACAAACATGTTTTCAACGCAGTGGCAAAATGCAGTTTTAGGGACAAGAGTCCAATTATTGTGTGTTCAAGAGAGAGTAAGAGGTGAGGAAGTGAAGACAGCAAGTGTAAATATCTGTTTGAATAAGTTTTGTTATAAAAAGGAGCAGAAACACAGTGCTAATTCATCATTTTTGTACAAGGAAAAGTAAAATGTGATGGATACATGCTGTGTAATGTTATGTAGCAGTGAAAAACAATGAACTAGGTAAACACACAATAACGTGGGTATATTTTCAAGTTATATGGTTGAATAAAATAATTAAAGAAGATAATGGGATCTATACAAAACAGCACTTACAATAAAGTTTTTCCTGATGAGAAAAAATGCTCCATATTACACAAGCATACATATGTGTTCAAGGACCTATAGCAAACACAGGATCAAGCTAATAATTGAGAGCTGATGCCCTTGCTCAGGTGAGTGCCAGGGATCACTGCTATATTGACAGAAATTATAGTAGTAATAGTAAATTTATAAAAAATGAAACAAATATATCTGTAATTTAATATAACTCTCTGAAAGAATAGACAAAAGATGTAAGATCAAAGATGTTCAAGAATTCCCATACATAAATAAATACAAAAAGTCTAGATTGGCATTATCAGTTCAGTAATGGAAGACTGAGGACAAAAAGAAAGATGACATTACTTGGAAAAATTTTCAAAGTAAAGTAAATTAAATACAATAATTATGAAACAAGGTTTGAAATACGCTATAGACTGAATGTTTGTGTTCTGCCCAAAATTCGTAAGTTGAAACCTAATCCTCAAAGTGATGGTATTAGGAGCTGAGGCCTTTTGGGAGATTATTAGGTGGTGAAGGTATGAATGGTATTACTGCCCTTAATAAAGCATACCAGGAAGCTCCCCTGCCCCTTCTGCCATGTGGAGACACAGGTAGAAGACAGATTTCTATAAAACAAAAATCAGGGCCGGGCACAGTGGCTCATGCTTGTAATCTCAGCACTTTGGGAGGCCGAGGCAGGTGGATTACCTGAGGTCAGGAGTTCGGGACCAGCCTGGCCAACATGGTGAAACCCTGTCTCTACTAAAAATACAAAAATTAGCCAGGTGTGGTGGCACACACCTGCAGTCCCAGCTACTCAGGAGGCTGAGGCAGGAGAATCTCTTGAACCTGGCAGGCAGAGGTTGTAGTGAGCTGAGATCGTGCCACTGCACTCCAGCTTGGGCAACAGAGTGAGACTCCATCTAAAACACACACACACACACACACACACACACACACACACACACACACAAGTCCTCACCAGACATCACATCTGCTGGTACCTTGATCTTGGACTTCCCAGCCTCCAGAACTGTAAGAAATAAATGTCTGTTGTTCATAAGCCACCTAGTCTATGGTATCTTGTTATAGTAGCAAAAATAAACTAACCAATATTGGGTTTACAAAGGCTTAATTATCTATGTCCAAAGACTCTAAGTTCTGCTGGCTTTAGTCTTTATTGAACTCATTAATACTTTTTTTTCAAGCATCCAGAAACATGTTGACTGAAAGGGTCAAATATCATCAAGGCAGCACAGACTGAACACAACAGCAGGTTAGAGAAATGTGCCAGTCTGAGACATTTATCCCAGCTTGACAACTGTTAGGTCTAAATTACTGAAGCAGAGGTGTTTGAGTGTAATTGATTCAAAACTGAATTATCCTAACTTGTTTTATGTTGTAACGACATATTCTCAGTGTTTGCTTCCAAAGGTGTTTCTCTGTCAAATACTTCCATTCACTGAAAGAAAAGTTTATGTACACCTTTAAGAAAGCATGCTTATATTTGGCTTTATTACAGCTTTACTTTATTCATTTATTTATATAAATGTATGGGACACAAGTGCAATTTCGTTACATGCATAGATTGCATAATGGGCATATATACACGATGGAATACTATTCAGCTATTAAAAATGAAATAATATCTTTTGCAGCAATATAGATGATACTGGAGGTCATTATCTTAAGAGAAACCAAATGCAGAAAGACAAATACATGTTCTCAATCATAAGTGGGTGTCCTAACTTCTGAGGATGTAAATTTGGCCAAAATGGCCAAGAGAGAAAATGATATAAGGTATATTAGCAATTATATTTTACTATGAGATGAGGAGACTATTAGACACTGGAAGATAGGAGTATTGTGAAGCAACCATTGCAGGAATTCTAAAGCAGAGGCTCTCAAAAGTAGCAGATGGGGTGATACACACTTTGCATCTTAAGAGCTAGAAAAAAGCCAAATGCTAATTTGAAGATAAATGGCCTTATTAGATAAAGCAGGGAAGTAAGAAAGCTATTTGGAAAAATCAGTTTTGATCAGATGGATTGTTTCTTACTCTAGGCACTGATGTTGTAGTCAACCAGCCTTAATCTTGCTGGGTCTTTTTAAAAACCAAGTTGTACATATTAACCCTGACTTTCCTCATCTTGTACCTATGTAGGAATGACTTTTTGAATGGATGTGCAAATCTTTACATTGGTTTCTGTTAAAATTCTCTAGTATTTTAGATCCAGTTATTTGGAATCCTTGAAATATCTGAGTATATTTTCCAGCTAGCCCACGCAGATATGTATCTATGTCAATATACTTGTAGGCTCTGCTTCCTCTACATACCCTTTAATTATAACCATAACCAATGATTCTTGCCTCTATTTTTAAAAGTTCATGCATGATTCCTGAATGATGTTATCAGCACCCATATCAGAAACCACCATGTATATATGCTGATGCCTCTGTAAAATCTGTCTCTAACCCAGAAATCTCTCCTGAGTTCCAGACACATATTTCCAGTTGCTCACTAACCATCTCCTCTTAATTTTCCCACAAGAATGACAAGCTGCAAATTTAAAGCTGAACTCACATAATCCATTAGATTGGGAATACAGAGGCAGAGGGTAACAGCAGTTTTCCAGCATAGGCTAGAGTACCTGGAGCAAGGGGAATTGCCAACAGAAGTCCTAGAATGGGCCAGAGTTGTAGAGCAGCCATGGCTGAGTGCAGGGGTTAGGCCAATGTATTTGAGCTTGCCTCATATACTTAACTGAAATCACTCAAGTTCCCAGGATCCCAATGGCCCAGTGACAGGAGATCATGGCAGGTCTACAACCATCAGCAATAGAGAGCAAAACACAATGAAATCAACAAAAGCATATGAGGTACATCTCAGAGGAAGCCAGAGTAGACTACTGATTATTGTGGACAAGATGCTTGAATCCTCTCTGATTTTAAAAATGTAAACGTCTCCATCTTCTTAGGGATAATGACACAAGAAGAGGGAGGGGAAAACTACCAAATTGACTATGCAAAAGAAACTGAGTTGTGAACTGGAAGTGACTTAGTTTATCTTGAGTCAGCTTGGATAATTTTCTCACTATTGAGTGCCAATAGAGTCTTCACTCATGCAAACACTTACCTTTTATATATCTGAGGACGTGTCTGTGAAATTCAGATACATTTATTCATACACATTTAGTAAACAAAATAGGATTCAATGTCTTGTATATTTTGCAATCACCATTTTAGAACATTCATTTAATAAAGATTTAAAGGCTATACCACTAGAAAAATAAGGATGTGCTAGCTTTATAATGAGACACTTGGATGCATTTAAAAATAAACATTATCAATATACATCATTGGTTGAACCAGCACATTCTGGACTAGTAATAAGAGCATTTGCTCTGGAATTGGGCAGATGTAATTTTGTGCTTGACTATATGACTCATTTGATTTCTTATATGGGCAAGTTATTTAACTTATTTAAGCCTCAGTTTCTATATCTGAAAACAAGAATAATTATGTTACTGACTTCCTAAGACAGCTGTATGCATTAAATAAAATATTCCCCATAAAGCACTTAACTTAGGTTCTGATATTTAGATGTTGAAAAAATTGAACTTATCATTTCCCCTCTCTCAGTGTTCTCTATATTAGCTAATTATGTGACCATCCAACCAGTGGCCTTTGACAAGAAATTTGGCAGGCATCACAGATTCTTCTACCCCTAGTTCCCAACCACAGCATGACATTTGTACATTCTGTCTCAGATCTGTCCCTTCCTCTTCATCCCCACATGTCCCTCCCTCTTCATCCCCTTACTTTAGTTCAGGCCTTCATGACCTCTGGCCTGGATTGATAAAAGAGCCACCTAATTAATCTCCTAAAAATATTTTTCAGATTCCTTTGGAAAGATTTGTTAGTAGACCCTTTTCTATAAATGTTTAAATATCCTTTCTCTAAAACTCTGGGTACATGCTTCACACTCAAATATGTGCCATTATTTTAATTTTGTAGATGATAAAAGAGGTGCACAAAAGATTAGGTAACTTACCCAAGGTCATCTAGTTATTAAGTGGCAATGGAAGTATCATCAGGACACTGTAGAAAATAAGAAAATTAAAGCAATGTAGAGGTATTATTTAGAGGAAATGTGATTTTAGAAAACTGTTAAATCAAGTTTAGCTTAAAGCTACCTCCATACATAAGTTCAGCCTAAAGGTTTCTCTGTACAATGTGAACTATAACTTAAATGACGTTGTAAACAGCCTAAAGTCTACTCTTGTGCCAATCACTGAGTTTTGGCCAATCAAATGTGGCCAACTGTTCAAACCATGTTCAAGTAAAAAAAATCACCAAGCTAAAATTAATCTGGCTGTTTCTGTACCTCACCTCCATTTTCTGTAAGTCACTTTTTTTTTTCTGTCCATAAACCTCTTCCACCATGCAGGTTCACTAGAGTCTCTGAACCTACTTTGGCTCAGGAGGTTGCCCGATTCATGAATCATTCATTGCTCAATTAAACTCTGCTAAATTTAATTCAGCTGAACTTTTAACAGATGGTATCAGAAGTGGGATCTGAAGTCCAGCTTCTAACAACTCCCAGGAGTGCTGAGTGACCAAGCAAGGTACCCATCGGGTTCATTGTGTTCATTGCTCTCTCGGAGCAGCTGGGGAAGATGGTAAGTTTTCTCTTGGATTCCAAAGCTCCATGAATTTGTGTATTTGGCTCTGCAATTTTCTTTGCGCAAATTTTTGATCCAAACTGGGTTTGGAATTCATAACAAAAACTGGACTGGGTCCGGGATACTGACTTGGATCCAGTTACAGGCGTCTTACTTCTGACTGGGTCAGAAAGAAACCAGTAGTAAATGGCAATATTGCAAGGGGTGTAAAATTTAGCTTTTGGAAATTTGCAAGTAGTTTTGTGTTCTACCCTTTTGTTTTATTTTTTCTTGTGCACACACAAAAAAATCATTGGCTAGGTTGATCAGGGGAACCTGAGAGGAAAGCCAATATTTGAGGTAAAAAGGGAATATTTAATTTTTGAAGAATTAAGTTCCTTCTGTCTTATACATGCATTAAGTATTGGGTCCTGGAAGCAGCAACGTTTTATAGAAACGGCAAAATATTACTAAAGATAAGTTACAGTGGAATGTTTTAGGTGAACACTGCACTGAAGTGCATTTGAGGGCTCCCAAATTAGTCTCATCTACGGATGCCTGTTGATATGCAGAAGCTTCTAAAAAGATTTCAATATTCTTATTTAAAGGCTTTATGAAAGGCAAATAAAAAGCATAAGCGACTAATTGATAAAATGAAAATTAAATCTGCTAACCTTTTGGCTTAGTGGAAAAGCCAAAGGTGGAATCCCGCCCTAAAGGTGGAAAGAAAGCTATCCTAGATATGGTGTTTATAAAAGGTAGGCCCTCAGGTAAAATAGGCTTGCTTCCTTTTCAAATCTATCCATGCTGAGTTCAGGCATACAATGCTTTGTTGGTCCCATTCTTTAATGGACTCCACCCATTACTCTGAACTCAGTGATTTTAGCTAAAAGCAGTAGCTGTGTTAAAAAGAACACTCCATGGAACGACGCTACACCTTTCTGTAATTTAATTGGCCATATTGAAACACTTTTGTAAAAGAAATTTACTTCTATAAAGGAAATCTCAATTTTATGGATATCTGCTTATTACATTAGAAATTCTTACCATTCTTTTAAATTTATATAATAAGTCATACCTTTGTTTAAGGTGCTTTTCTGGCCATTTTGTCTTGATGGAACTTTCGTGAGAGTGTTGTTTTTTTCCCTTGGTTTGAGCAAATGATGATATAATATTTAGGCCTAAAATCTTAGCTCTGTGCTCATGAAATATTTTTTTTTGGTTCCACCTAAGAGTTGTCCTTTTAGAAATCGAAACTGCCTAGTTAACGACTGCTTAGAGTAATGAAACTGGTAATTGGAAGACTGATAGACCGAATGGGGAAAAGACAAACTATTTAAAACAGATAAATAAAAATCCCTTATGAGAGCTGTAAGGTCTGCTTCTGTGTGTTCGTATATCTGTATGTGTTATGTAGATGTGATATTTGGTAAATAAAGCTAGTTTTTAAATTGTTGGTCAAATAGAAATGGCTTTAAAATTATCAATTAAATATAATTAGATACTTGCTTGATTTCACTGTGAGCTTATGTCTTTTGTTTAGAGTCTCTGGATTCAGGGGTCTAGATAGGTGGCCATGACAAAGTCAGGAGACAAGTTCCTAGTGCCTAGACCAGCAACTGCAAGCCAGAACCAAGCCTAATATGACCCCTTATTCCTCTTCTTTCCCTGTTTTGCCTCCTGGCTATTTTGGGAGGGGCTGGATCCTCCAGGTATAGTCTTAACAGCTCTGTCTTCTGTCCTGATGGTCTCAGTCAGGCCTTGACCTTCAGATCCTCCTGGTTGCCAGGTGGCTAATTGGGACCTGGAATGACTGGGGGAAGACATTAGAGAGGTGACATGTGTCTCAAAAATTCCGAGGCTTTTTACCAGTTTGCACAGGGAGAGGGAAGCCAAAAGCCTGACTGGTAAAAACACTTTACCCTTTCCTGGCATGTTGGGCTTCTGGGTTCCCTTCTTCTGAGCCCAATCCTAAGCCAACTAGTTTAAGGTTTGGGAAATTAACTCTTTCCAGTTTGGAGGATGCATCTGAGGGAAGTGTCCTTTAGTGCAGAGACACAATTATCTATCAGTGAAGAGAAGACAGAGGAGAAGAAAGGAAAAAAGAAGGCATTTTTTTCAAAGGAGTCCCATGGGTTCATGATGCATTCTAAAGGGGTACAGACTGAAAATGAATGGCTACCCATCTAGAAAGAGGGGAGCAGGCATCCCTGGCTCCCTTCTCTTCCTAGCAGATACCCACCATACGTGAGGGAGAGAGAGAAGAGCGTCCCCTTTACCTCTTCCATCCTTGCATCTCTGAGTCCCAGTAACCTTGGCAGGTTCCGCCATGAGTGCTAAAGCGACTTGGACCCATGAAGCACAAAGGGCCTAGAGAATAGGAATTATCTGCTCTCATCTATGCCTCTAAACCTCCTACTATCCGTAGCTTGGAGTGCCCTAGACCTCATTTATGCCATGGATATTAACCTGGCCTTTATCAATGACACAGGAAGTTTGGGGTTGGTTTAATTGGCAAGAATCAGCCATGCTCACCTTTGCTGTGCCTTGTAACCACTGTTGTCATTTGCCTCTGGATCCCTCCGATCCAATTTTCTTTTCTAGGGCTTTGATTCGAAGCTTGGAACTGAGTCTGGGACAAAAATGTGTCTGGCGGTGGGGGTTGCGTGGACTCCTTATTGTTAAGTCAAATGCTAAGGTGAAACTGTGGAACTGAGTCCTCTTCCAACAAGGGAGAGAGAAAAGGATGTCTTATGACACACCCAGATAATTGGTGGCTATAGTTATGCTTGCTAAGATTTGGGCACAGGTGCTTGTATTTGATTAGCTCCCTTCATCTTACTTTCCCAAAAAGGAAACCTCCAAGTGATGGGCATCCTATTTATTCGTATCACTTGGCAGGATTTGCAGGCTAATTGCCCAGAACTAGCGTATTGACCCGGATTTCTACATTACCCATCCCTTTTGTTCTTTTTGAGCTGCAGCCAGAGATTGTCGGTTGGTTCAGAGGACCAAGCAGGCGAAAACTTAAAAACAACTAATGGGATTATAATTTAATGACAAATGTATGATAAGTTTTGAAACATGATTTCTCTCTCTCCAGTCCTCATGTTTGTTTAAAAAACAAATTATTATAGGACCGAGTGATTTGCAGAATACTTTAGTCTTATACTTCGCCTGATTATTTGCATAAATTGCAGCGAGAATAATTATTTCTACATAAGCCTTTTGGATTGGCTTTCACGAAACTCTGTTCCCCAAGGAATCTCAGATAAGACCTTTTAAAGCCAAGCCCAGCCATAAGTTTGTATCTTTAAATACCTGCAAGTTGGGTGATTCTCTCCTCTTAAGGTCCCAAGATAAACTTGAAACTCCTAGACTTGTTAGAAAGTGACATTCCTTATTGACCACCGGTCAGGAACCCTATACAGGGACTGTGTAGATGAGGGTTATGAGGCCAGTTTCCCCACTGGGCTTTTATTGGCTCTGCAAGTCGAGATTGACTCTTTAAAGGGAAGCATACCATTCCAGTCAAAGCCTTGGTAAAACTACCACTTTTTTAAATTGTGTCTTGTCGCAAAAAAAAAAAAAAAAAAAAGTATTCTTACTGCAGTGATGCAAAGGACTACATTGCCATAAGTTAAGAATACATAGTTTCCAAATTCTAGAGGAACCAAGCAGAGAGAAACAAGCATGCTCCAAATCTTGGTCATAGGAGTATACCTCACTCAATTATTAAAGGCCATAAATAGTGCAAAATAAGTTTATTGTGAAAGAGAAAACAAGGATCACCAATATTCCACACAAAGGCTAAAAGGATTGCTTCAATTTCTGAGTTTAGTCCATTTGGTTAACTCTTGTTTTGCTTGATATTTGTGAGCATTTCAGCTCTTCATGAGTCCTGTACATTTTCCTTTATTCAATGTTATAATCTCCAAATTTATCAGAAGCTTGATTGTCTCAAATAAAATCAGAAATTGTAGTTGAGAGCACCTGTCAGAGTCCTATGGCTTATTATAAACCATCTTTGAAAAGGATTAAAGCAAGACAACAGTTGTCTGTGAATAACAAAATGTCCAGGGTAGTTACAGTTAGAGACACAATTGACAAATTGGTTATCTTCCTGATTTACAATAACTTAACCTAACAGCCTTTATTATGATGGATAGCATATATCAGACATTAGAATTTTAGAAATCCCATACCACTTTGGAACATATATTAACATTATTCACCAAAGATATAACCTAAAGAAGATTGAGCATCATTTTGGCAATCCCATGTACCTAAACATGTTAAAGAATCCTGTTTGCCTCTTTTCTGGACAATTCATAGGCCTTCTGAAGTATATGAAAAGCCAGGTGTCAGGAAAGACAATTTTGAAACTTAAGTTTGATTTTCCGAAGGCTGTTAAATGTGTTAAGTTTAAAACACTTGGTATTATTACATAGAATTCCAGATTAACGTGTTATTTATTTTGCCAAAATGATGACTCTGAAATTTTAAAGAAGCAGAAACCCTTTGTAACCCTTTAAAAATGTTGCCAAAGGGCAGATTAGTGCCTTAGGAAAACCTTGTTATGCTTTTATTTCAATGCTCAATTTACAGAAAAACCATATAATACCCTTTTTTGAATTTAGTCAATAAGTTCACACAGAGAACCTCTTCCACTAGATTAATTTCCACAATTCTTCCACCACTTCTTTGAACCTTCAGGTTTTTCTTATCTAATTTAATACAATCCTTTAACCCCAGGCAAAAATTTATATTTCCATGACTCATTATATCCTTTCACTAAAAAAAAAAGAAAAAAAACACACATTTTATTGTTCTTACACACCTTGCATGTAAATCTATTTTCAGTAGTTTCAATTACATGTCTAAATGATAACTTCTAGCAATTTTTAGCTTTAAGGTAAAACTTGCTAAGTTGCTTTAATTGTGTGCTAAGTGCAGCCAAGGTTTGATGCCAGCATAATTAAGGGCGTGGTTAAGTCCCATATGTCCCAGGCCTTACCAGTTGTGCAGCTGGCAAGTCAAGTACTTCTCAAAACCCAAAAAGCACCTTGTAACCTCAGAACTCTTAGCAAAGCTTGCATCTGACCTGCATTTTACCAATAATCTTTAAGGCTGTTTTTATTTCTCAAAGATAAAATCACCTGAACTGAAAGGTACCACAGCTTCTAGCTTCCCTTAAAAAAACAAAAATACTTGATCTAAGCGCTTGTCTTTCTTCTCTTCCCCCCTCCCTTTCTCTTTCGTGCGGGGGAGTGATCTCAGCTCACTGCAACCTCTGCCTCCCGGGTTCAAGTGATTCTCCTGCCTTGGTCTCCCGAGTAGCTGGGACTATAGGCGTGCACCGCTATGCCCAGCTAATTTTTGTACTTTTAGTAAAGATGGAGTTTCACCATATTGGCCAGGATGGTCTTGATCTCCTGACCTCGTGATCCGCCCACCTCGGCCTCCCAAAGTGCTGACAAAGTGGTGGCATGAGCCACTGCACCTGGCCCGGACTTGTCTTTCTTTAGGCCAAATTAATTAGAGCTCTTTTAACAGGTATCACACACAGTACACACACACAGGCAGAAGAAAACCCAGTCGCTGGGTAGGGCCCTTTAAGAGACAAGGCTAGGAAAACATGCAGATATGGAACCACAGAGGGCTCATCCCCTCAGGCAGGAGTGCTACACAAAGCCTTGCCAAGTGGTTACTGGCCGTGGTGCCCGGATGTAAAGCAAGATGGAGGCTTGCTTTCACAACCAAAATTTTGCAGAGAATACAGTGATAGTTGGGGGGGCCTGGCCTAGTAAAACATCTTCTAAAGAGGAAAAAACCCTCAAAAGTTAACTACTGATGGGGTAGAGAAGGAGAAGAAAGAAACAGTTTAAAAATGCCTGGGGAGGAACCTCTTATTCAACTGTTTCCTCCACTGGAAAGAAAAGTTGAAGCTTAATTACTGCCTGACTGAGTTAAACCCCTTGGCCAGGAAAGGGGAAGGCTGTGGCAGTGGTGCGTGGCTGGGAACCAGCCAGCCAGCTGTGCAGGACCCTTGGACCTTGCGTCCCAGGCCCAGCAGGGAGTGGGGAGTGGAGGGTAGCTGCTGCTCGTTGGTCCCTCCCGAAAAAGAAAATAAAAAGCCATGACAAGGCACAGGAGCAATGGGAAGGTGGGGGCATGGTTTTCCCCACCCTCAGAAGTCTGAGGATGAAAAGGCTTAGAAGCAACAGTGAGAGGTTTTGAGTCCCCATTTCACTCACCACTTCTTGAGTTCCCACATTGTGTGCCAAAAGTACTGCAGGACTTTTCTTTAGTTCACTTAAAAATGGGGTTCTTTGTCCCACAGCCATGAAAATTGAGGCTTGCAGGCAGTTTGAATGGTGAATAAGACAGGGATTTATTGGGTGAAAAGGAAGAAAAAGGGGAAACAGGGACTCCTTTAGACCACAGTCACTGCTTAGTCCTTCCTGCTGGCAGCTTGAATCCCAGGTTTCACACAGGAAGAGGAGGGGCCAGGCTCCTCCCCATTGCAAATGGCGCAAATTTCCCAAGGTCCTACCCTAGTGTGTGGGCTAGTTGGAGTTTTCCCAAGGACCCTCATCCACCTTGCTGTCTCAAATGCATGTTTTCTGTTGTAGAAAAGGTTTCCCATGCAAAGGGGTTGATTTTTTTTTTTTTACAGCAGCTTCTTATGCCACAGTGTATTTTCACCAGGCAAAGAAAGCTTTTCATGGTTTACTGAGGATAATCATCCCCTTCACATCTAGAACCTGAAGACTGGATCTTTTGAGAACATCAGAGAAAGTCTGCTCTTGCCATCCACACTGCAACAAAACTTTGGGACTTTGAACCTTGGGATCATATCTCAGAATTGAGAAGGGTCCTTCCCCATTCTTGTAACTGCACACCCACTGGAAACCTTTAGGTAAAGCTAATCAAGGGTGGTACTCCCCAGAAGAAAATGCCATCCTTGATGTGAACAGCTTTTTCCCAAGATCATGAATCAAGACTTCTCTACTATCATGAGACATTTTGTTTTGTTTTGTTTTGTTTTGTTTTGTTTTTTGAGATGGAGTTTCGATTTTGTTGCCCAGGCTGGAGTGCAATGGTGGGATCTCGGCTCACCACAACCTTCGCCTCCTATGTTCAAGCAATTCTCCTGCCTCAGCCTCCCGAGTAGCTGGGATTACAGGCACGTGCCACCACACGTGGCTACTTTTGTATTTTTAGTAGAGACGAGATTTCTCCATGTTGGTCAGGCTGGTCTCGCACTCCCAACCTCAAGTGATCCGCCTACCTCGGCCTCCCAAAGTGCTGGGATTATAGGCATGAGCCACCACGCCCAGCCGAGACTCTTATCTGTGAATTTTTTACCCCTTGCTTATGCCTCTATAAACAACAGAAGTGAAAAGAGGGTCTGTTGTGTTCCCTCTTGGGGTATACTTTTATTTATGAAGGATTTTGCAGCCAGCCTTATACATGGATAACCTTATACCTTGACAGATGAAAGATGAAGGCATGAAGTCCCAGTGTAGCTGAGAAATTTTAGTGGTACATATATTGCTTCATAACCAGTCAGAAACCACGTTCACTCCTCTTAAATTACATCATGGGTTAAAGAGAACATTGCCTGGAAGTGTTTGCTCTTCTAGAAGGGCATCATTGTTAGGTCCCTTTTTTCATGGTTTGGAGTAAAAGAGGCCATGATTAGTAATTGGTTCCTCATGATAGGCTCTATAGCCGACTCTACTGTAAAGGCTGTGGTTACACAACAGACTTTAAATTCTCTTGTGAAAGTTATGCTAGATAATAGAATTGTTCTAGATTATTTACTACCTAAACAGAGAAGTATCAGTGTAGCTTCTGGCACTTGTTTCCCATGGAGAAATACATCACATCACGTATTATAGAGATTCCGTTTTCAGGGATTAATGAAGAGACTTCTCAGTTAAAGCGAGTAGACTATTTAGCTCATTCTTTCATCTCTTTTATTTTAGTTGGTTTGGTTTATGAGGATGCTAGGTAAGGAGCATACTCCAAACTCTAGTTTGGAGTATTATCCTCCTGATAGTCATAGTGGTAGTCTCCCTGATGAGCTGTATTCTCTCAAAAGTTTTAAATGTTGAATGCATACAGAATGTCAAATGGTCTCTCTTCAACTAAAATGGCAAGAGCTGAAAGAAATGTGTGACCATGAGGACACTATAACCTATGAATAATATGCTCAGATAAAAAAAAAATGATGGTAACTTAGAGTGGCACAAAGGACCTAAGTTTTTGTCACACTCTTACCTAAGTGAGAACCTGGCCAAAAGGGGGAAATTTTAAAACAAAATTATGGGAGGTCATTGTTTTGGACTAAGCTTATGCACTAGGGCCCAACAGACCAGACCAAACCAAAATAGATTCACTTGTGCTAAATGTGACATAATTAAACTAAGACTTTAAGAAAACATAGATCTTAGAAGAAACCAGGTTTTGTTTTTTCTCCTGTAAACAGGATATTCCAACATAAGGAGTTAACCTATACTCTAACCCTTAAAAAAATAACCTGAAATCCCAGTTCCTACCTTACAAAACTCACTGTTTTACTGTTGCCCAGTGGTTTTCAAGACCAAATAAGTACATTTATGATGGTGAGAGTAACACTGATGACTAGAATTTGGTCAATCTCTCAAAAGTGTGAGGATGAAGAAAAAGGGGGAATTTTTAAATCAAGTTTAGCCTAAAGCTATCTCCTTACATATTTTAAGTTCAGCCTAAAGGTTTCTTTGTACATGGTGAACTACAATCTAAATGGAATTGT
Organism: Symphalangus syndactylus; assembly: GCF_028878055.3. Lineage (NCBI taxonomy): Eukaryota > Metazoa > Chordata > Mammalia > Primates > Hylobatidae > Symphalangus > Symphalangus syndactylus. The sequence continues at coordinate 148,095,590 of NC_072447.2, read as the reverse complement.
AAACAGACTGAAGTCTACTCTTTTGCCAATTACCAAGTTTTGGCCAATCAAATGTGGCCAACTGTTCAAATGGTGTTCACATAAGACAAATGCTGAGCTATAACCGCTCTGACTGTTTCTGTACGCCACTTTCATTTTCTGTACATCATTTTTCTTCTTCTGTGAATAAATCCTGTTCCACCACATGGCTGTGCTAGAGGTTCTGAGCCTACTTTGGCTCAGGAGGCTGACAGATTCGTGAATCATTCTTTGCTCAATTAAACTCTGTTAAATTTAATTTAGCTGAAGTTTTTCTTTTAATAAAAAAATTGTTGAGGAGTTCAAAAAATGACAGCACCTGTTTGTATGAATTATAGAGTTTCTGTTTAAAAATACTATTTATCTTCCCATCATCATGCTTCTGTATTATACAGAACAGCTAAGACAAGTGTCATAAGGGTGGCAGTAATATCAACACAGAGATAGATGATATAGGTTCCTTAGTAAAATTTACTGCAAACTAACGGATGTAAAATTGTTGCACAGAGAAAGAGATACAGTTGCATTTTCCCTGTTGGAGATGCAACTCTTCTGGCCTCACACAAGGCCATATAATTATCAATGATATTGAATAATCAGCATAAGAATTCCATCAATTCTTTCAAAAAGATAAACCTGACCACCTCCATTTTTGTTTTCTTTTCTTTTTTTTTTTATTATACTTTAAGTTTTAGGGTACATGTGCACAACGTGCAGGTTTGTTACATATGTATACATGTGCCATGTTGGTGTGCTGCACCCATTAACTCGTCATTTAACATTAGGTATATCTCCTAATGCTATCTTTCACCCCTTCCCCCACCCCACAACAGGTCCTGGTGTGTGATGTTCCCCTTCCTGTGTCCATGTGTCCTTGTTGTTCAATTCCCAGCTATGAGTGAGAACATGCGGTGTTTGGTTTTTTGTCCATGCGATAGTTTGCTGAGAATGATGGTTTCCAGCTTCATCCATGTCCCTACAAAGTACATGAACTCATCATTTTTTAGGGCTGCATAGTATTCCATGGTGTATATGTGCCACATTTTCTTAATCCAGTCTATCATTGTTGGACATTTGGCTTGGTTCCAAGTTTTGCTATTGTGAATAGTGCTGCAATAAACATTCGTGTGCATGTGTCTTTATAGCAACATGATTTATAATTCTTTGGGTATATACCCAGTAATGGGATGGCTGGGTCAAATGGCATTTCTAGTTCTAGATCTCTGAGGAATCACCACACTGACTTCTACAATGGTTGAACTGGTTTACAGTCCCACCAACAGTGTAAAAGTGTTCCTATTTCTCCACATCCTCTCCAGCACCTGTTGTTTCCTGACTTTTTAATGATCGCCATTCTAACTGGTGTGAGATGGTATCTCATTGTGGTTTTGATTTGCATTTCTCTGATGGCCAGTGATGATGAGCATTTTTTCATGTGTCTGTTGGCTGCATAAATGTCTTCTTTTGAGAAGTGTCTGTTCATATCCTTTGCCCACTTTTTGATGGGGTTGTTTGTTTTTTTCTTGTAAATTTGTTTGAGTTCATTGTAGATTCTGGATATTAGCCCTTTGTCAGATGAATAGGTTGCCAAAATTTTCTCCCATTCTGTAGGTTGCCTGTTCACTCTGATGGTAGTTTCTTTTGCTGTGCAGAAGCTCTTTAATTAGATCCCATTTGTCAATTTTGACTTTTGTTGCCATTGCTTTTGGTGTTTTAGACATGAAGTCCTTGCTCATGCCTATGTCCTGAATGGTATTGCCTTGGTTTTCTTCTAGGGTTTTTATGGTTTTAGGTCTAAAATTTAAGTCTTTAATCCACCTTGAATTAATTTTTGTATAAGGTTTAAGGAAGGGATCCAGTTTCAGCTTTCTACATATGGCTAGCCAGTTTTCCCAGCACCGTTTATTAAATAGGGAATCCTTTCCCCATTTCTTGTTTCTGTCAGGTTTGTCAAAGATCAGATAGTTGTAGATATGTGGCATTATTTCTGAGGGCTCTGTTCTGTTCCATTGGTCTATATCTCTGGTTTGGTACCAGTACCACGCTGTTTTGGTTACTGTAGCCTTGTGGTATAGTTCGAAGTCAGGTAGCGTGATGCCTCCAGCTTTGTTCTTTTGGCTTAGGATTGACTTGGTGATGCGGGCTCTTTTTTGGTTCCATATGAACTTTAAAGTAGTTTTTCCCAATTCTGTGAAGAAAGTCATTGGTAGCTTGATGGGGATGGCATTGAATCTATAAATTACTTTGGGCAGTATGGCCATTTTCACGATATTGATTCTTCCAACCCATGAGCATGGAATGTTCTTCCATTTGTTTGTATCCTCTTTTGTTTCATTGAGCAGTGGTTTGCAGTTCTCCTCGAAGAGGTCCTTCACATCCCTTGTAAGTTGGATTCCTAGGTATTTTATTCTCTTTGAAGCAGTTGTGAATGGGAGTTCACTCATGATTTGGCTCTCTGTCTGTTATTGGTGTATAGGAATGCTTGTGATTTTTGCACATTGATTTTGTATCCTGAGACTTTGCTGAAGTTGCCTATCAGCTTAAGGAAATTTTGGGCTGAGACGATGGGGTTTTCTAGATATACAGTCATGTCATCTGCAAACAGGGACAATTTGACTTCCTCTTTTCGCAGGGTGGCTCACGCCTGTAATCCCAGCACTTTGGGAGGCTGAGGCAGGCAGATCACGAGGTCAGGAGATTGAGACCATCCTGGCTAACACAGTGAAACCCTATCTCTACTAAAAATACAAAAAATTAGCCGGGCGTGGTGGCGGGCACCTGTAGTCCCAGCTACTCAGGAGGCTGAGGCAGGAGAATGGAGTTAACCCGGGAGGCAGAGCTTGCAGTGAGCTGAGATTGAGCCACTGCACCCCAGCCTGGGCGACAGAGCGAGACTCCATCCATTTTTGTTTTCCAATGGTAGGACTTCGAAAAGGAGAAACCTGACCACCCCATCTTGTTTTCTACTGAGAGAGAGGGTTCATTCCCCTGTGGCACCCTCCAGTGTTTCTGAGAGGCATGAAGAAATTCGGATTTCATGTCAGCCTCCTGGATTCATGCAGTCATGTATAAATCAACTGCATTAGAGTATTAATGCATATTGACCTTGGACATTCATATCTATTCACTCACTTTATAAGTAAATGGGCTACTAGAAGGCACTGTGGCCTGGATTAAATCAGAGGCCAGCTCCAGGAATCCACCCCATTAGGCACAGGCTTTAGAACTGTGTGATGGTTAATACAGAGTGTCAACTTGCTTGGATTGAAGGATGCAAAGTATTGTTTCTGGGTGTGTCTGTGAGGGTGTTGGCAAAGGAGATTAACATTTAAGTCAGTGGACTGGGAGACACAGACTCACCCTCAATGTGTGTGAGCACTATTCAATCAGCTGCCAGTACAGCTAGAATAAAGCAGGCAGAAGAAGGTGGAATGAGCTGACTTGCTGAGTCTTCTGACCTTCATCGTTTCTCCCATGCTAGATGCTTCCTGCCCTCACACATCAGACTCCAGGCTCTTCGGTTTTTGGACTCTTGGACTTACACCAGTGGTTTACCAGGGGCTCTCAGGCCTTTGGCCAAAGAATGAAGGCTGCATTGTTGGCTTACCTGCTTTTGAGGTTTTGGGACTCGGGCTGAGCCGCTACTGGCTTCCTTTCTTCTCAACTTATAGACAGCCTATCGTGGGACTTTACGTTGTGCTCATGTGAGTCAATTCTCCTTAATAAATTTCCTTTCATATATACATATATTCTGGTAGCTCTATCCCTCTGGAGAACTCTGACAAAATACAACCTGACTGAAGTTTCATCCTCATATTGGAAAAAACAAGAGAAGAATAAAAAATAAGAATATAAAATATGAAATTTGAGTTAATTAGATATCGGTGGAAATAGTGTGTGGCAATTTTGCTCCACAAAGAAAATAAGTAATGTCTAAATTTGGATTTTAGGTTTAATTCAGTTCAGCATTTGTTGAACACCTACTCTTATCAAGAAAGCCTAGACACCATGGAAGATTAAAGATAAAAAAGGACAAATTCCCCACCTTCAAGAGTTGACAGGTATAAATCAAAAAGTATCCGAGTTAGATCTCAATCAGTTTAGAGGTTCATTTTGCCAAGATTAAGAACCATGGCCTGTGACAGAGCCTCAGGAGGTCCTGAGAACATGTGCCCCGTGTGGTTGGGTTACTGCTTGGTTTTATGCATTTTAGGGAGACAGAAGTTACAGACAAAGACATAAATCATTACACATAAGGTATACATTGGTTTGGCCTGGAAAGGTAGGCTGTCTCAAAGTGGGGCTTCCAGTTCATAGGTGGATTCAAAGATTTCCTGATTGACAATTAGTTGAAAGAATTAAGCTTTACCTAAAGCATTGAAATCAGCTTGAGTTAAGATAAGAGGGGTTGTGAAAGCCAAGGTTCTTGTCACATAGATCAAACTTCTAGATAGCAAGCTTCAAAAAGAATAGATGGTGAGTGTCTCTTACGAGACCTTAAAAGGTGTCAGACTCCCCTGGAAAAGACCTAGTAAGGGAAACATTCTCTAAGGAGTGTAAATTTCTCCCACAAGAGACAGCTTTGCAGGGCTATTTAAAAATATATCAAAGAAATACATTTGGAGATGAAATACTTAGATTTCCTTCAGGGCCTCCTGTCTGGCTTACACAGGCTAATGTAGGAAAAAGGGATAAGGTAAGTGTTTTGGTAATTAATAAAATAAATCCGTAGTCCAGTGTGGCTGCATCATGAACAAGGGATTAGTGGGAAATGAGGCTATGGAGTGCTTTGTGCTAGAGAATATTGGTAAAATTAGATCAAGCTTTTGTACTGTCTACAAATCTGAGAACACTAAAGATGAGATATGCAAAAGGTGTTATTTTCAATTTAAAAGTTCAATAAATTGGAAATAATGGATAATTCTATAAGTTCTTGGAAGTCAGCATTGTAAAGAGAACATTTTATAAAGGAAAAGCTCAGGATATTTATATAAGGTCTCTAAACCACGTATTACACTCCATATCCAAAGGTAAAAGCTACAAAATTGTTCTGTTTCACTGTAGTTTAAAAATAACTGTGAGTTTCAATAATATGAATCTACTTAAGACTCTGTCAGGTCAAAAACGAGAGGTAATTTATTGTTGTATACTCATAAACTGTAGCTCAGCCAGCTATCGCTCTGTCAACATCCTGAAGTGAGAAGAGACATTGCTGCAAAGACACAGAGTACAAACAAGATGCCATAGACTACCAGGATGAGGGAAATATGGAAAGAGATCACTGATCTGCACGGGCTTCAAGAGCAGTTAAGCCATCTAGGCAACTTATACTCAAATAATGAAAGAAAAAAATGAGTAAAACATTAGCTTCAAGTCGTTTTATATTATTATTAGCACAGGCACCTTATCTTTGTTCCAGAAATTCCGAGAGGTGCCTCTTGAAGTAAATAAGGAAATACTATACCAGAAGCATCAAAAATCTGTCCTTAACAGTTACTCTATTGCGAGGTTCAAGATTAAGCATGTGTTTACCTTCTACATCCTGCGCAGGAAATTTTGACATTTAAGACCTCTAACACAAACTGCTGCAATCTCCATGTGCTGAGGGAGAGGGTGGACTGTCGTTACCTGTCAAGTCTTTGGTTTTAACTGTTACTGAGTTTGTTGTTCACTTTCTGGTTCAGATGACAAAGTAATTTAATTCATAGTCATAGCATTGAAAATCCCAATGGGCTTATGTTTCTAGCTATGCCAGAGGCAGGAACTGCAAAAAAATATATATGACAAAATCTAGAAGATATCAGGAAGGCAAGAAATAGATCAGATGTGAATAACCAAGTATCATATGGTTATGAATAAAAAATGCTGGTATTTTCAATTGGTTTCAACATCTATCTTTAAATTTTATTTTTAGGATATTTATGATATACATTGTAGGGTGTTAGATGCTTTTACAATTATAGAGAATATATCTGCTGCAAAATCGTTAGTGAAAATTTTATATTCACCAATTTAGATTTGAAGAAAATAATATAGATGAATTTATATGAATGAATAAAAAAGAAAACAGACTTACATTTCCACTAATATGACAGACAAGATATTCTGAAAACCCTCTAGGTAAACAGAAATACAAAACTAAAATCATCAAGAAATGCCCAATATAATAAAACAACATTATTTCAACTGAATACCTGAAATCACAATACAATTAGGGAAATCCTAGGGAATAAAATGAAGAGAGAGAACAGAAATGCACAGCAATAGATTGAGTGAATTTGCTTGTCTTAATAAGTAAGGAGTTTGTATTTGAAAGGTCATGATTACGGGAGGCTTTGAGCTCATAGAAAATGGGGATTTAAGAATGGAAGCACTTGCATATAGCTGAGGTCCTAATGATGTCCTAATGAGTTACACCATTAGTTAAATGGTGGGAAATACCTGTCCATCTACAGAGTAAAAAGAAAATAAAGCTTGACTAATTTAGACTTATTATAATTGCAGAATTAGTAAACGTGTCTGCACTCTGTTTTAGGGTTCAAATGTATACTACTGGCATGCCCCAACATTTTTACACTGGGTAATTGACATAAAATATAGCAGTGACCTGGCAATGTTATTGGGAAGCCAGCAAATGAAAATAGAAATTTCTCAGAGGTACAAATACTCAACCTAGTTCATGCATGATACTCAAACACAAACTCTGCTCAAAATGATTACATTAAAAAAGAAGAAAGATCACAAGTATACAACCTAACTTTACTGGAAAGGAATTGGGAAAAAAAATTTTTTAAATAAAAAATAAAAAATAAACTAAGCCCAAAGTTAGCCAAAGAAAGGAAATAATAGAGATTAGAACAGAAATAAACAAAGTAGAGACTAGGAAAACAATAGAAAAAAATCAATGAAACCAAGAGTTGTTTTTTACAAAGCTAAACAAAATTGCAGCTTTAGCTAGATGGAGAAAAAATGTAGGAGATTCAAATAAATAAAATCAGAAATGAAAGAGGACACGTTACGACTGATGCCACAGAAATAAAAATGATCCTAAGAGATTACCATGAAAATATGTCAACAAAACTAGACAACCAAAAATAAATTTAAAACTTTCTAGTTATATACAGCCTATCAATACTCATCATGAAGAAATAGAAATTGTGAATAGACCAAAAATAAGTAAGAAGATTGAATTATTAATTAAAAAAAAAACTCCCAAAAAAGAAAAGCCAGAAAACTGAAGAGGAGGAAACATTTCCAAATTCATTTTATGGGGCCAGCAATACCCTGATATAAAAGCCAAGGACACCACAAGAAAATAGAATTACATGCTAGCATCCCTGATCAATATAGGTGCCCACAGCAAACTTCACTTTCAACACTGAAAAATGGAAAGTTTGTCTTCTGAGATTAGGAATAAGACAAAGATGCTCATGCTCGCCACTTCTACTCAAAGTAGTACTAGAAATGATAGCTAGAGTAATTAGGTAAGAAAAAGAGAAATAAAAGAAGGAAGTACAATTGTTTCTGTTTGCAGATTACATGATCCTATATGTAGAAAATCCTAAAGACTTCACAAAAAACTGAAATAATAAACAAATTCAATAAAGTTGTAGTAGACAAGATCAACATACAAAAATCAGTTACATTTCTACATACTATCAAAGAACAAATGAAAATAAAACAACACCATTTACAATGCATCAAAAAGAATAAACTTCTTAAGAATAAACTTAACCAAGGAGACAAAAGAACACTGAAAACTACAATTAATAAAAGAAAAATTAAAAGATACAAATAAATTGGAAAATATCTCATATTCATGGATTGAAAGACTTAATATTGATAAAATGTACATAGTTCCCAAAGTGATGTTCAGATTCAGGGCTATCCCCATCAAAATCCCAATGACATTTTTTATAGGAATATAAAACACAATGCTAAAATTCCTAGGCAACCACAGAGCTACATAACAGGCAAAGATGTTGAAAAAGAGGAAAGCTAGTGTCACCACATTTTCTGATTTCAAAATATATTACAAAGCTACAATAAGATAGTATAGTATTGGCCTAAGGATAGAGCTATAGACCCATGGAACAGAAAAGAGAGCTCAGAAATAAACCCACTCATATATGGTAAATGGTTTTCAATGAGGTTGCCGAAAGTACACAGTAGAGGATAGTCTTTTCAAACAAATGATTCTGGGAAAACTGAATATATCCACAGGCAAAACAAATCGAACCTCTACCTTCACTATATACAAAAGTAACTCAAAATGGATTACAAACTAGTGTAAGACCTGAAGCTGAAAAACTCCTAAGAGAAAACACAGGGGGAAAAGCTTCTTGACATTAGTCTTCTGAATTATTTCTTGAATATGAACTCAAAAGCACAAGCGACAAAAGCAAAAATAGATAAATGGGACTATATCCAACTAAAAAGCATCTGCACAGCAAAACAAACAGTTAATGGAGCAAAAAGGCAACCTACGGAATTGAAGAAAATATTTGCAAATCTTATATCTAATAAGGAGTTAATTTCCAAAATATATAAGGAACTCCTAACACTTAACAGCAAAAAAGCAAATAAACTGATATATATACATATATAATATATATGTATATATATGTGTGTATATATGTATATATGTGTATATATATGTGTGTGTATATATGTGTGTGTGTGTATGTGTGTATATATATATATATATATGTGTATATATATATATATATATATATATATATATATATATATATGTATATATATGATTTCACCTACATGAGGAATTTAAAATAGTCAAACTCATAGAAGCAGGGAATACAATAGTGGTTGCCAGGGGCTAGGGGCTGAGGAAATTGAGGAGTTGTTCAATGAGTGTAAAGTTTCAGTTATTCCGATTTAGAGATCTCATGTATGATACTACCTAAGGTGAACATACAATATTGTGTACTTCAAAGATTTATATTGGGGTATATTTTACATTATGTGTTATTATCACATGCACATACAAATAAACACAAAAGCAAAGGGACAAATGTAAATTTTGGGAGAAGGTATCATGGATGTTTTCATATATCTAATTAAATTATACACATTAAATAGGTGCAGCTCCTTGTATATCAATTATATATCAAAGAAAGCTGTTTAAGAAACAAGAAATTCAGGGGCCAGGCGTGGTGGCTCATGCCTGTAATCCCAGCACTTTGGGAGGCCGAGGTGGGCGGATCACGAGGTCAGGAGATCAAGACCATCCTGGCTAACATGGTGAAACCCCATTTCTACTAAAAATACAAAAAATTAGCCGGACGTGGTGGTGGGCGCCTGCAGTCCCAGCTACTAGGGAGGCTGAGGCAGGAGAATGGTGTGAACCCGGGAAATGGAGCTTGCAGTGAGCCGAGATTGCACCACTGCACTCTAGCCTGGGGGACAGAGCGAGACTCCGTCTCAAAAAGAAAAAAAAAAGAGAAGAAATTCAAATTACAGAACGCATAAAGAATGCATACACCACAAGTAAGAGTCAGCAGACACAGCAAATAGCATGATCAGAACTTCAAGAGGTACAGAGGATGTCCACTGGATAGAGAATGCAAACTATGTATGATTAACGTTAATACAGACGTAATAGAAATAATCGAAAACATAAGAAAAGAGTATTAGCAAGAAAGATTCCTCATTAGAGTATAATATATTCAGTGATTTCTTATCACTCCCTTTGTTAATTTGACCAAATGAAATCAGGTAACTTAATACACCTGTTCAATGCCAAATAAATTACTATTTTAGTGTCCCTGCTTTTAGTATATGTAACATATTGAACTAAAATAATCATTAATTTATTCAACAAATATTTATTGAACGTCTGTTATCAGTAAGATACACAGTAGCCAGTGGTGATAGAAAAGTGAATAAATTATTGTCCTCGTGCCCATGTAGCTCACACAAAGCAGAAAGAAGATGTAGGGTGGTAGTTGGATACAAAAAGATAGAACTACAATATAATATTATAGGTGCAGTGACAGAGATGATTACAGTATGTATGTGTGTATATATGTGTATATATATATGCACACACATATATATATATACACATATATAAATGATGTTAAAGTTGTAGTCTGGAAAAACAAGAAATTATAGGAAAGCATGGAGCAAATAAAGTACTGACCATAAAAACACAAATCAAATATATGTTATAACATATATATATAACAAATATATAAATAAAGTAGATTACATTTGCTAATAATTTCCCTGAACATTTTTGCACTGATCATATAAGTATCATATTATCGTATGCATGAAGCTGTAATTGTCCTTCCTTTTAATGTCTGTGTCTGGTTTTAGTGTTAGATTTGTGATTATCTTATAAAATAAATTGAGTTTCAATCCCTCCTCTTCCATTTTCTGGAATACTTTGTTTTGGGATGATCTGTTTCCTGAAAATTTGGTAGAACTCATATGTTAAACCGTATGAATCTGATGTTTACTTTGTGGAAAGATTTTAAAACAGAGCTTCAGCTTCTTTAGAGTTATAGAATCATTCAAACATTATAAAATTATTATTGATTCAGTTTTAGTATGTTCTATTTTTCTAGAAATTTTTCCATGTTGTCTAAACTTTCAAAGCTGTTGGTGTGTAGTTGCGAATAGTCTCTTTTCCTGTAAAAACTCCATCGTATCTGTAACTACATTCACTTTTTATTTCTAATACGCTGCTTCTTCCATTGTCTCTTGCTTAACTTTGGCAGAGTTTTGTTTGTTAATCTTTTCTACCGCATCTTTTATTCTATTTCATTAATTTCTGTTCTTATTGTTATCAGCTTTTTTCTTCCATTCTTTCTAGGTTTATACTGTTCCTCTTTTTCTGACTCATAAAAGGAACACAATGCATTAATGTTAAAGAATTTTTCAGTTTAAGTATATTATTCAATTTCCATGTGGGTGGGTGTATTTTTTATTATTAATTTATTTTTATTTTATTTATTTATTTTTTGAGATGGAGTCTCACTCTGTTGCCCAGGCTGGAGTGCAGTGGTGTGATCTCTGCTCACTGCAAGCCCCGCCTCCCAAGTTCACGCCATTCTCCTGCCTCAGCCTCCCGAGTAGCTGGGACTACAGGCACCTGGCACTACGCCTGGCTAATTTTTTGTATTTTTAGTAGAGACGGGGTTTCACTGTGTTAGCCAGGATGGTCTCGATCTCCTGACCTCATGATCCGCCTGCCTCGGCTTCCCAAAGTGCTGGGATTACAGGCGTGAGCCACTGCGCCCGGCCTATTATTAATTTCTAATGTAATTGAAGTGAGATGTGAGATCCTTATATGGCATGGTTTGTCTTTGAAATTCATTGAGGCTTTCTTTATTGTATGGCCTAGTACATATACAATGTTTCATGATTTATGTGTGTTTGAGAAAAATGTGACTTTTCCAGTTGTTGGAAGACTATCATCTATGTAACATGTCTATCTATTGATCTATCTTTCTACCAAGCCACATAGATTAATATATCTTAATATTTATTGTAGAGTATTCTAATATCCATTAGGTAAAGCTTGTGAATTGTATAATTTGTATCTTTTATATCCTTTTTAATTTCGTTTTCTGATTTACCTATCAATTGAGAGTTGTGTTGAAATTTTCAAAAGGAAGATGGTGTCACCAATTTATCTCTGCAGATTTAGCAAATATTACTTCATAAATTTTCAAGCTATTTTAGTAGGCGCATACATATTTAATCTTGTTAGATCTTCTTCAACGTAAACATTTATCTTTACGTGTGGTGACCTTTACCATTCCTAATAATGCCTTTTTGCATGTGAATGTCTGTTTTATATCACATTTGTATACCTACAATAGCCCTCTTTGGGTTTATAGTTGCTCCATTTGTCTTTTTTCATCATTTTACTTTTAACCTTTGCATGATAAATTGCATATGTTTGCATTTATTCCAATTAGTCAATATTTGTTTTTTAGTTGGTCAGCTTAGTCCATTTGCATTTGTTATAATCATTGATATATTGGACCTATTTCAATCATACTCATTTATTATTTCCATTTTTCCATAATGTTTCTTTCTTCTTTATTCTTTATCACTTTAATTTTAAAATGCTATCTTGTCATTTTAATAAGGCAGTAACTGTAGTATGATTTCACATTTGTTGTTCTCTCTGACTCCTAAATTCTGTCATGTAAATATTATTTTAAATTTTTATTCTGAGTTACTATTAATGTATTTTCTCTTTTATCCCCTTGTTATTAGATTTTTACATAATACCAATAATTCCATGAAAATATTTGATCACCTTAATTTCATTTATCTCTTGTACTATCCCCTGTATTGTCTGTTTTATTTAAGCACTTCTTCCAAAACTGTTTGCAGTGTGAGGCTGGCTTTGTGTGGCAAAACTCTGGAGGCCTTATGTACTTAAGAATAATTTTTCTAATGACTTGACATTTGAAAGACAATTTGGCTGGATATAAATTGCCCATTCTAAGTTATTTACCTTCTGTACTTCAAAGTATTTGACTCCATTATTTTCATAAGTTCAGTTTCACTGTTGAAAAATCTAATGTCCATTTGATTTTTGTTACTTTGCATATGATCTTTGCTTTTTAAAATATATTCTTTATTTTTTTATTTTCTATGAATATACTTTCAATGTATGTAGGTGTGGCTGTTGCTAATCTCTCTTCTTTGGCCCCCTATAGGCTCTTTCACTCTGAGGTTTTTCATGTCTTTTAATTTGGAAAAAAAAACTTTATTATTGCTTCATATCATTCTACTATTTTTTTTTCCTTCTGATATGATACCTACATCTACGCTGTATATATCTTGGTTTTTCTTTTATACATCCTATTTTTTTCCTTTTACTTTCTATGAAATTTCTTCAATCTTGTCTATAATTTTGCTGATTTCTTATTCACATGTATCAATTCTGTTCTTTATCTATTGCAAAGTTTATTTCATTGATTATATATTTGCAACCTGATATGATTTCCTTCCTCATCTTCTTGTGTTCTTGTTTCGTGTTGTTTATATCTTCCTTTTTTATTTTTTAGTATGGTTATTAGATGAACTATGTATTATTATCCTCAAGATTCTAATACGTTTGCTTTTGTGAAATCCATATATAGTATGCTAGATTTTTTTAAAATGTTGATACTTTTTAAATGCATTGTTATCTTTGCCTGTGAGCAAGTTTCTTCCTTGGAGTATTTTGCTTTTCTGTGAAGCAATTTTGTGGCCTTTTGAAAGACTCCTTCTTGGAACCCAGCTGCCAAGTTGGGAGAAAACCCAAGCAACTGTTTGGGAATGACCCCATGGAAGAGAAACAAGGCCTCTGGCCAACTTCTCCAGCTGTGTTCCTAGGCATCTGCTAGAAACTACTGTTGGTCATATGAATGAAGTTACTTTGGACTTCCCACTTGCCCTAGTGCCCCAGCCACCATCACCACATTAAGCAGAAGAAGTACCTAGTCAACCCATAAAATAATGAGAAATAATTAATTGTTTTAAGTCCTTAAATTTTAGGGTGTTTCATTACACAGCGATAAGTAACCAAAACATGTGGCCTCTCTGTGTGGCTTTTCACAGTATGGTAGCTAATTTACCAGAAGGAATGTTCCAAGCCGACAAGCCCCAATTACTCGTGCTTATCAAACCCCATCTTGTATCATTATTGCTTATGTCCCATTGTCCATAACTTATCACACGGCCAGAGTCAATATGGTAGGGATATTACAGAAGAGAATGAATAAAGGGAAGTGTGGTTCATTGGAGGCCACCAAAGCAACAATCGACCATGATACATTTCAAAGAATACAAACTTCATTCTCTGATCACAATGAGATTGATTTAGAAAACAATAAGAAAAATATAAATTTTAAAATCTATACATTTGGAATTTTAAAAGACAATGTCTAAGAAACTAACGGAACAAGAATATATAATAATAGATATTAGGTAACATTTAGATTTGTATGATAATGAAAATAACACACAACTCATGGGGTTCAGCTGTTATATTAATATTTAAAGTGAAATGGATAGCATTTGATTCTATATTTAAAAGGAGGAAAGACTGAAAATTAATGACTTAGGCATCTAACTTGAGAAATTAGTAAAAGAGAAGAATAAATAGTTGTGGGGTCGTTTAAATGATGCACACAACTTAAAATTTCTGAAAGAACTTTTAAATACGTTATCTCATTATATTCATTTACAGTAATTTATTTATAGTTCTTTGGTAATGAAAACCCAGTGGGTAGTTAGAACAGGTGTTATTAAAGCCAATTTTTAAAATAATAATATTGAGGTTCAGAGAGTTTAGCGATTTATTGAACACATAGCAGAGCTTGGAAGTCTCACAGAGTAGTGAATCAAAAAAGGTTTATGAATTTGACTTTAGAGATCACCTAATTCTATCATAATGATAGCTTATATTAAGTAAGAATAGATCTCATGGATAAACATGGTAACGATTATTGAAAAGCTATTGGGTTTTGCTTTCAATCCATGGAACTTCCTACTTCATTCTTGGGTCCACATAATTACAAGAGTGGTTCCAAGCAACTGCATTTCTGCTTGTGACTTTGTATGTGCCCCAATTTGAAACAGTTCATTTACCAAAGTTAATTTGGTCCTGACCCCATCTAGGCCCAAAAGAATGCCTTTCCCCAGGCATTGCAATTAGGACAATAAAAAACAATTCAAACTTTCTTAGATTTTTGGAGTTACCACATACAATCTCAGGAAATACAGAGTGAGTACCTTCCACTAACTTGTAAATCATAGTATATGATTCAGCATATGTACTCACCGTGGCATAAGTCTAAGGGGTAGATTTAGCAAACTGTCATTGCATCAGAATGTGTAAGCTAGCCTTGTGATCCTCAGTAAGAAACAAGAGAGTGAGGTATGCTAGATATCTTACATTTGGCCTTTAGAACCACCTTGTCTGTTCTCTGCCCAGTGCCGTAACATGGTAAAGTGACCTAGATGGACTGCATCAGTAATTTTTCTTGAGCTTCAGTATGTGACAATGTGAGGAAATAGATGCACAGAACAAAAGAAGTGAGGTCAGGACTTATATTTCCCTTCTTCCCGCTCTTTTGGGTCACTATCATTCAGTCCCTCTATGGAAACCTACAGCACCTTCCAGGCAACCCTCTTCATACAACAAACCACTATGTTTGAGTAACTGGTACCTCCTTCTGTACTTTAAAGTCTAAGTGTCATAAGAGCTACTTGTTGTTAGTCCTGGGATATTGCACTATCTGTGGTTGGTTTTTCTGAACCCTGAACACAACTATATAAGTTGTCTTTTTACTAATTTATTTTCAAATTATTCGGTTTGAAAATGCCATCAATTTCCCACTAGGACCTTGAGAGATAAAATAATGTTAAATAAAAAGTGTTGCAATCCATAATTGTTTTCTTGAAAACATAGAATTAACTACTTATAACACAGTCTGTTACTGACAACCTTTCTGACTATAGCCAATGACTTTGAAAGTGTCAACATTTCTATAATCATGAAATTTATTGAATTGCAGTAGCCAAATTCTCTGCTGCAGCAAATTTCTAAAATTAAAATAGGTGCGCTAATTAGGTAAATATGCAATCTGGTGATTTGAATAAGGTTGTCTGAGAGGAATCAGAGAAATTAGAGAGCCCAGGAACTAAGGGCCTCTCCAGTGGACTTCTGGTATGACCTGTACTAAGTAAAAATAAGTGATACTGAGTATTCCAGAATGCAACACGGAGGTCACTGTTGCTCTAAGGAATATTAGAGATGTCTCCCAACCCAACACTCCAGCCTATGTTTTTTTTTCCAAAATGCAAGGCCAAAGCCATTAAACAGGGAGCAAAAGAAAAAGGCATTGCATCCAGGAGAGAAACGAAGCCCTAGAGGATTAACCTATTATTGATTTTTCCATTTGTTCGCTCAGGGATTCGAACTGCATGACCCAATGGTGATTCTGGCCTTGGTTATTATCAAAGAGAATTCCTCAAAATACATGTTCAGGCAGTCAACTAAGGTTTTATTCCATCTATAATTCTAAAAACCAATCTGGTAAGTGACATATGCTTGCTCAGCCTCTCAATCAATCCTCAATTCTGAAGACTAGCACCAAGAAGGAATGGCCCTCTAAGTTAGCACAAAATTCCACCCTGCTTCAGCCATGGGGAAATCCTTACTAATTTGTCAGTAGAATTGAGAGACACTTTAAAAAGGAAATCATCTGAATAGACAAAATCAATGATGGCCAGATTGGCCATATAAGGAACTCATCTCATGGCTAGAAGATGCTCATAAAAATAATAGATCAAATCATCAAACTTTCCACAGTGTCTAGCAATCTTTGGGCCAGTGAATAATACATGTTGTATCTCTTCCCTCTGCCGTTTAAAAAAAACTTTTCATAAATATTTACTGATGATAATGACAAAAGCTCTTGTATATGAATTTGTAATTGAATATCTGCATAGAGTTACGGTTTTACTTTGAAGTGCATTCAGAATTTTCTTCTCATTATGAATGTTACAGATTTACAAAAGCATAAAAATATAATACAATGAACACCTGTGTGGCCATGACCTAGGTAAAAAATATAGCATTAGAAATTCAATCAAAGCCTCCAAACCTCCTTCAAATGACCATTCCCTTTCTTTTTTCACCCTTTTACCTTCCCAGTGCTAACAACTATCCTGAATTTGGTACTTATCACTTACATACATGTCTTAACTAGTTTACTACTAATAAGTAAGATTCCTAAATTATGCATACACACATATGCATGTGTGTGTGTGTGTGTGTGTGTGTATCAGGTACAATGTAGGCTTATGCAACTTGTTTCTCATTGTGCAGTGTTTTGAAGATTTATACATGTTGATACTGCTATAATTCATTTATTTTCAATGATGAAATGATCTTATGAGTATATTGCAATTCATATAATGTTATAATTATTTGCTTTCTCATTACACTCTAAGATTCATGAGCATGTCTTGTCTGTGTATGTATGTATGTATGTATGTATTTATTTAGACAGAGTCTCACTCTGTTGCCCAGGCTGTAGTGCAGTGGCACAATCTCAGCTCACTGTAGCCTCTACCTCCCTGGTGCAAGTATTCTCGTGCCTCAGCCTCCTGAGTAGCTGGGATTTCAGGCACACACCAAAATCCCAGCTAATTTCTGTATTTTTTAGTAGAGATAGGGTTTCGCCATGTTGGCCAGGCTGGTCTCGAACTCTTGATCTCAGGTGATCCACCCGCCTCAGCCTCTCACAGTGCTGGGATTACAAGTGTGAGCCACCATGTCCGGCCTCATTTATATTCATTACTGAATCAGACATGTGAGTGAAGAAGCCTTCAGTTGGCTCCATCCATGGCATCTAAGACAGCTTAGTGTGACCTACCCAACTTAGCTCAGTCAACAGTAGGAGCTATGAGAAATAATAATAAATTGGTTTTACACCTTTAAGTAATGAGGTGTTTTGTTATGCAGAAATAGATGAGAGAAATGCTTTTTCTGTTGTTTTTATGTGGCATTTCAAGAGAAAAAAAGGTAAAGCTTATCCCTATAATCTATTTCTATTTCTTGCATTCCCGATTGTAAGTGATCACTTCATAGAGGTGGGATGAATCCCCTCACCCACAATTTGGTTCAAATGTTGACACTGATGATGCCACACAAGAGGGTATGAAATGATTTATCACTCACAAAATGAGGCTTTCCATAGAGAGCTAGGCAGCTCCCAAGCAAGGTACAAAAATGACTTGATATTGCATGGAAAGGAGACTAACTTGAGGTTTTCATTATGGTCACGGGGTGGGGCTGGAGCGAGTGTTCTCCCTTGTATGGCCAGGGCTTTTATGGTTTGAACTTACCACTAGCACTGATGTAGGTGACACCTAGATTCTTTTACTACTTTGCCCACATCTAGGGCAGAAGAGAAAGAGAGAGTAGTGAGGCTAGAAAGCTGTAAGAAGTTAAACACAGTGACAGAGTCAGTTATTATTACACCTGTGGTATTACACAGCATACATTTTGACGCTATTTTATTTGGGACATTAATATCATAACCTAAAATCTGCATCGTGAATTGTTCACTTTCATATTATGAAAGTATCTTTCATTGTATTGTTTAATACCTTTGTCTCTGAACTCAACATCTGGTATTAAGATGGTGCTGAATGTTATTTTTAAATTTTTTTTGTATTCAAATAAAATTTACATAGAGTGAAATACATACATTTTTAGTGTAGATGTGAACAATTTTGATAAATATATACATTCATACAGCCATCCTCCACATAGAGCATTTCTGTCACACCAGAATACTTCCTTTTACCCCTTCCAGTCAATCCCCATTCCTACTGTTAATCACTGTTCCCACTTTTCGCCACATAGATTACTTGTAACTGCCCTTGAATATCAAATAAATGTAAGAAGACAATATACACTCTTTTTTGCCTTTTTCATACATCATTATTTTTTAAAAACATATTAATACTAATTTCAAACATATTAAAAAGTTATAAGATTTTTGTCTTAGTTTGGGCTGCTATAACCACTTACCATATATTTAGTGGCTTAGACAACAGAAATTTATTTCTCACAGTTTAGGAGGCTGAAAAGTATAAGCACAGAGTGCCAGCATGGTCAGGTTCTGGTGAGGGCCCTCTTCTCTGTTGTAGACTAATGACTTCTTGCTACATCCTCAAATAGCAGAGAGCAGAGAGAGAAAATCAATTCCTCTTTGTCCTTTTTATAAGGGCACTAATCCGATTCATGGGGGATCCACTCTTGTGACCTACTTACCTTCTAAAGGCCACTCCTCCTAATGACATCACTTTTGGGGTTAGGATTTATTTTCTTTTTTTTTGAGATGGAGTCTCACTCTGTTGCCCAGGCTGGAGTGCAGTGGCATGATTTCAGCTCACTGCAAGCTCCGTCTCCCAGGTTCAAGTGATACTCCTGAGTAGTTGGGATTACAGGCCTCCTGAGTAGTTGGGATCACAGGTGCCCACCACCATGCCAAGCTAATTTTTTTTTTTTTTGTATTTTCAGTAGAGACAGGGTTTCACCATGTTGGCCAGGCTGGTCTCAAACTCCTGATGTCAGGTGATCTGCCCACCTCGGCCTCCCAAAGTGCTAGGATTACAGGCATGAGCAACCGCACCTGGCCAGGATTTCAACATATGAATTTTGGGAGGACAGAAACATTCAGTTCATACCATGTTTGAATGTATACCCATATAGCCACCAACTAGAGGCTATCATTAACCTTTTCCTATACTTGCTTTCTCTCATATCTGTTCATCAATATATCTTATATTCTCATGCATATAAAAATAAGCTATATAGGCTGGGCACAGTGGCTCACGCCTGTAATCCCAGCACTTTGGGAGGCCGAGGCAGGTGGATCACCTGAGGTGGGAGTTCGAGACCAGCCTGACCAACATGGAGAAACCCCCCTCTCCACTAAAAATACAAAATTAGGTGGTCGTGGTGGCACATGCCTGTAATCCCAGCTACTCAGGAGGCTGAGGCAGGAGAATCGCTTGAACCTGGGAGGCAGAGGTTGCAGTGGGCTGAGAACACACCATTGCACTCCAGCCAGGGCAACAAGAGCAAAACTCTGTCTCAAACTACTTCAGTGATCATATAATTAAGTATAATTCAAAATGTCCTTGTAGTGCGTTTTTTTCTTTTGTGGTAAATTTTATATACAATGAAATGCACAAATATTAGAAGCACTGTTTCTTAAATTTTGGCAAATGCATACATCTGCATAGCCTAAACTATAAAGGTGTAGAATATTATCATCACCCCAGAAAATTTTCTCCTTCTCTTTGTAGTCAATCCTCATCTCTATCCTCCAAAGGCAATGATTGCTCTCACATTTTCCCACCATAGATTAGTTTTGCCTAACAGAACTTTATAGAAATGAAATCATTGCATACTTTTTTCTGAAAGGCTTATTTTAATCCAGCATAATGATTTTTGAGATTCCTGCATATTGCTGTGTATCAGTAGTTGATTTCTCTTTGTTGTTAACGCAGTCTTCCATTGCACAAACACTCCGCAGCTTGTTTGTCCATTTTCCTTTTCAAAGAATACTTGTCTTTTTCCAGCTTTGGTTATTATTAAATTCCTGTGAACATTCTTGTATAATTATTTTTGTGGAATACCTAGGATGTTTATTTGTGGGTTATAGGGTGGGTGTTTCTTTAATTTTAAGGAAACTGCCAGATTATTTTCCAGAGTGACTTTACTACTTGTCCCAACAATGTTTGAGAGTCATAGTCATTTCACATTCTTGCCAATATTTGGTATTATCAATCTCTTAAAGTCTGCATTAGTCTGTTCTCACACAGCTAATGAAGACATATGTAAGACTGGGTAATTTATAAAGGAAAGAGGTTTAATTGACTCACAGTGCCACATGGCTGGAGAGGCCTCACAATCATGGTGGAAGGTGAAGGAGGAGCAAAATCACATCTTACATGGTGGCAGGCAGGAGAGAGTGTGCAGGGGAACTCCCCCTTATAAAACCATCAGATTTTGTAAGACTTACTCACTATCATAAGAACAGCAAAGGAAAGACCCATACCCATGATTCAGTTACCTTCCACCAGGTCCCTCCCACAGCACATGGGGGTTATGGAAGCTACAATTCAAGATGAGATTTGGGTGGAAACACAGCCAAACCATATAATTCACCCCAGCCCCTCCCAAATCTCATGTCCTCACATTTCAAAACTAATCATGCCTTCCCAACAGTCCTCCAAAGTCTTAACTCATTTCAGCATTAACTTAAAAGTCCACAGTCCAAAGTCCCATCTGAGACAAGGCAAGTCCCTTCTGCCTATGAGCCTGTAAAATCTAAAGCAAGTTAGTTACTTCCTAGATACAATGTGGGTACAGGCATTGCGTAAATACATCTATTCCAAATGGGAGAATTTGGCCAAAACCAAGAGGCTACAGGCCCCATGGAAGTCCCAAATCTAGCAGCAAAGTCAAATCTTAAAGCTCCAAAATGATCTCCTTTGACTCCGTGTCTCACATCCAGGTCACACTGATGCAAGAGGTAGGCTCCCACAGCCATGGACAGCTCTGCCCCTGTGACTTTGCAGGATACAACCCTGCTCTTGGCTGCTTTCATGGGCTAGTGTTGAGTGTCTGTGGCTTTTCCAGGTGCATGATGCAAGCTGTCAGTGGATCTAGCATTCTGGGTTTTGGAGGATGGTTGTTATCCTATTGCCCGGTTCCAAAGTTGCCTCCACAGTTTTGGGTATCTTTACAGCAGTACCCCATTACCTGGCACCAATTTACTGTATTAATCTGTTCTCATGCTGCTAATGAATACATACACAAAACTGGGTAATTTATAAAGGAAAGAGGTTTAATGGACTCAGCTCTGCATGGCTGGGGAGGCCTCACAATCATGGAGGAAGGTGAAGGAGGAGCAAAGTCATGTCTTACATAGCGGTAGTCGAGAGAGTGAGTGCAGGGGAACTGCCCTTTCTAAAACCATCAGATCTCACGAGACTTATTCACTATTATGAGAACAGTACAGGAAAAACCCGCCCCTATAATTCAGTTGCCTCTGCCTGAAACCCTTCCATGACACGTGAGGATTATGGGAACTACAATTCAAGATGAGATTTGGGTGAGGACACAGCCAAGCCGTATCAAAGTCTTAGGCAAACTGGCAAATGTGTAGTGTTATCACACTGGTTTTACATTGTATTTCCCTCATGATTAATGATACTGGGGACCTTTTCATTTGCTTATTGGCCATTCATATATCTTTTTCTGTGAAATGTCTATTCAAATATTCTTCCCATATTTGTTAGGTTGCTTTTCTTTTGATTATTGAATTGTAATCAAATTATATAATTATATAATAAATTATATAATGTTATTAATTATAAAGTTAGTGACATTCGTTGTCAGATATGTGTTTACAAATATTTTCTCCTAGTTTGGGACTTGCCTATTCACTGTCTTAATGTATTATTTTGATATATAGGTACAATTTTAATATTCTAATTAAATCAAATATATAAATTATATTTTGTGATTATTGCTCTCTATGACTAGTCCAAATCATGAAAATATTCTCTTAGGTTTTCTTCTAAGAAATTTATGGTTTTCACTTTTACATTTAAGATTATAATCCATCGGATTATTATGCATACTGTGAGGCAGGGACAAGGTTCATTGTTTTTCTTTATGGTTGTCCAATTATTCCAGCTTCATTCATTAAAAATGCTTTTCCCCCATTGGACTCCATCACTGTCATTATTGAAAATCAGACGGGTATATATTTTGGGGTCTGTTACTGTGATATTTATTCTTTGCTATTGATCTAGTTGTTAATTCTTTCATTTTTTTTTTTTTTTTTTGAAGCAGAGTCTCACTCTGTTGCCCAGGCTGGAGTGCAGTGGCACGATCTCAGCTCACTGCAACCTCCGCCTCCCGGGTTTAAGCAATTCTCTGCCTCAGCCTCCCGAGTAGCTGGGTTTACAGGTGCGTGCCACCATGCCCGGCTAATTTTTGTATTTTTAGTAGAGGCGGGGTTTCACCATCTTGGCCAAGCTGGTCTTGAACTCCTGACCTCATGATCGGCCCGCCTCAGCCTCCCAAAGTGCTGGGATTGCAGGCGTAAACCACTGTGCCTGGCGTGGTTGTTAAGTCAGCATCATACTGTAGTGATTATTGTGCATTATACTAAGTCTTACAGTTGAGTTAAATAAGGATACCTGTTTGTTTTTTCCTTTGCAAGATTGCCTTGGATATTCTAGTTCTTTTCATGTAAATGTTAGAATCAGATTGCCAATTTTTATGAAAAAGCCCATTGGTGTTATGATTGAAATTACATTGAATAAACACACACAGGCACACACACATCTCTAAAATTAAGGAGAATTGTTACCTTAACAATATTTAAGAAAATCTAAATAATTACAGACATACCATGTCCATGGATTCAAAATTCCATATATGTGGCTATCTAAATTTAAATTCAATTCAATTAAAAATTAAAGTTCTAGTTCTTTTGTTACAGTAGCTACATTTCATGTGCTTAATAGCCAAATGTGAGTAGAAGTGACATCACTAAGCAGCACAGGTTATCAAACATTTCCATCATTGCAGAAAACTTAGTTGACCCTTTGTGTAAATTCTGCTGGGAATATCCCTACTATTTTATCCTGATATTGATAAATTATTTTTATATCTTTTTTCTTTACTCAATTATCCTAGGAGTTTATAGACTTTATTAATTATTTCAAATAACTTGGTTTTATTTTATTTTATTTATTTATTTTTCTGAGATGGAGTCTCACTCTGTCTCCAAGGCTGGAGTACAGTGGCTCAATCTCAGCTTACTGCAACCTGCACCTCCCAGGTTCAAGCAATTCTTCTGCCTCAGCCTCCTGAGTAGTTGGCATTATAGGCGTGCACCACCATGCCTGGCTAATTTTTGCATTTTTAGTAGAGATGGGGTTTCGTCATGTTGGCCAGGCTGGTCTCGAACTCTGGACTTAAGGTGACCCACCTGCTTTGACCTCTCAAAGTGCTGGGATTACAGGCGTGAGCCACCATGCCCAACCTTGGTTTTATTTTATAATTGTATATTTTGTTTATGTTTTATTGATCTGTGCTCTTATACTTATTGTTTCCTTTATGTACTTCGAGCTTAATTTGACTTTTCTAGCTTCTCAAGGAGAATACTTACGTCAGTTTTCTTAAACCTTTATTCATTTCTAATATAAAACTTTAAAATGTTAAATTATCCTCTAAGTACTGCTTTTGCTATATCCAACATTTTAATGAACTTTATTTTAGAATAGTTTTAGATTTATAGAATCCTCCAACAAATTTTGATAGTTTATATTTTATTGCTATTCATTTCAGAATATTTTCTATTTTTACTTTTAGTTGTGAATGGCTTTGTGTACTATGCATAAGATATATATATATATATTTTTTTTGTTCTACTTCAGTAATTTATAAACTGATGGCTCACATTCAATTAGTAGGTCATAAAATAATTTTATGGCCTATAGTCAGCCAGCGTTTAAAAAATTATATATAATACCAAATAGCAGAGTGCAAAGCACTGTTTTGTTATATTTTTTTTCTATTGGATGTGTGCGTGCATTTAGGTACATGCTCACATGCCCATTGTATAGGCTGGGTCTTGACAAAGTTATCTCTTCCCAGAGGTTGCAGTGAAAAAGTCTGAAACACTACTATAGAAAATTGAATTTCATCTAGGAAAATAATATGATTATATTTGCATTTTTATAAATACCTCTCTGGCAGCAGTTTGTTGGACTAAGTATGGGTGGACAAAAATACATGTGAGTTAGAAACTTATTACAAGAGTCCAGACAACAGATGGCTAGAGCCCAAATAAAACATTAGCTCAAGGTTTGGAAAGAAAGGAGAGTTGTATCAGATCAAGGGACTTCATAATTGATTGAAAATATGCTTGAGTGAGAAGCCTACGATGATTCACATATTTTTGGATGATTGCATAATGCCATTAATCAGGTTAGAAAATAACAAGGAAGAAGCACATTTGCAAGACAAGTCATATTTAATTTTGGCTGTGTTAAGTTCAAAGTTATTAATAAATATCCACTTAGGGATATCTATACATTTGCCCAAATAATGCTAAGCGAGATAGCTATGTTAGAGGTACATATTTGGAAGTTATCAAATTGTTAGTTGTTGTTAAGACTGTGTGAGTAGCTAATATTGCCCAATGAGTAAATATTGTGACACTAGAGACCATATAATAGAATGCCTTGGAATACCAATATTTAGGATATAGAGACTTACATTGAACTGTGGTAAAAGCAAAGATGGAGTGGTTCCCAGAAACTAAGAATAATTCACACACACAAAAAAAGAGTTGCTGAAGTGCCAAATGCTACAAATAAATAAAATAAAAGAGAACCGAATTTAGTAACTAGGGGGCTTATCAGTTTCTTTTTTTTGGCAAAAGCGGTTTCACTGAATTTTGACATCATACCATTGAAAGCTGTTGGTGTTCTGGCAAATGATTAAGCAGCACGCAATATATAAACATACGTGTGTGTGTGTGTATACATATATGCATATTTTAAATTTTCGATGATATTTAGAATGTGTTGCATGCAATTTACAAATATGAATAAAATGTACAATATTCTTTATTGAACTTTATTGTCAATCCATATAGTTGTTATTCTCACAGAATGCTTTTGTTGATTTTTCCTAATTTCTATATTCTCAACACAATTGATGAATTAATGTAGTTCTAAAATAAATGTTGGCTGAGGCTTTCATTTATATTAAGAAGTAAAGTGAAAGTGAAACATCAAAGATGAAAGTCAGAACTTCACTCATTTTGGCAAGGAAGTGAGTCAATTTTTGCTGGATTGGATAATAGTTTTCAAATGGCAAAAGACTGTTTCCTCAATTATTTATACTATTCACAACATAATGGCTGTAGGCATGGCACACTTTTAAGTTTAATCTGCATTATTAACACTTTATTATTTTACTAAATCTAGAAAAGCACCCAGCCAAGCCCTGGTTTATAGCATGTGTTGATTTCCATGGTGAAATACTTCTACAATGGGTGAATTCAAACTACCAATATGATGTTAATGAATGGGGAGCTAGGAAGAGATGGCCAGCAGTACACTGTTCTATATTATTTTCACCATTCTGATACAATGTATGTAATAACCTCAAGAACACAGATAGTAGTAGAACATAGGAAAATAATCCGAAAGTGATGAGTTTTGAGTATTTATTATATATTTTAATAGTCATTTGATTGTAGTTTTATATAATTTCATTTTTAATAATGGCTGTATTTAACAGCAAGCCTGCAAAAATAATTCCTGAATGTTTAACAACTGGCTCCTGTGCACCAGTAAAGGTCAGCTCCAACTAACTGCTAGTTGAAAGGAAAGGAGAATGATTCTAGTTGTAAATCTTGTGACTATGCTGGTTTTGATCAAGTAATTTAATTATTCAGAGCCTCCATTTCCTCACTTTACCATTAAGGATCCTAACATTTATTTCACATGTTATTAGGATGATTTCAGATAATGAATATAAATCACACATATTAGGTCCTTAATATATGGAAATTACTTTCATATTTAAGGACTGGTGAGAAGAGTCTAATTGGAATTTTTGTTGTTACTGGTAAATTACTTTTTAATTATCCCATATGATATCTCTTGACTTCTGGTTTCAAGACTACATTCTTTCTTTTAAACTGGATTTCTAAACAAAGTTTCTAATACTGTAAGAGCCTTTTCAAAATTAACTGTAAATTCTCATGCTGCCTGACTAGTTAGTTATTTCCTTCCTTGAGTTCCTAGCAGAAGAGGAGATGGGGGAATGTATGATGAAATTTCAGAAAGATACTAGAAGTGCCATTTTAGGTGATGACTGATGTGAAGTAATACATGTGTCAATTATTCACATAGGCCTGGGGCATGGGGAAAGGCAGGAGGTTCAACTCTTGTAATTATTTAAACAAAAGGGAATCTGTTCTCTAAAATAATCATCTTTCCCCATCTCAATTCTTTTCATTTTTCCCCACAGATGAGATAGCCTTGACATCATCCAGAAGTGGTAATATATACTGAGCACTGAATGCCAGATGAATGGCCTTGAATACTGCTTTTGTGTTTCTTAATTTATTTACTCTATTTATCAGTTCTGTTTTGCAAAGGAAAAAATTTATTAACTTCTGAACTCATTTTAATAACTATGTAACTGTGTGTTTGTATGACGTTATGACTAATAGTATAAGACTGCTTCATTCCCCTTAGTATTTGTGATACCAAAATAAATCTAGGTAGTAGTCTAGATTACTTGGCAAATACAAGAGAAATATTTGTTTTTCAAGCCCAAGTTATTAGTTTAATGTAACAGAGTGATTTTATTTTACCCTTTACAATTATTTGTATTGAAATAAATTCACACAGAAACAAAAATATTTAAAGTACTCAATACTCTGCTACGTGTCATTTCTATTTTTAACACACAATTTAAAGTTAACATGGTTAAGGGAAATAAAAGACGAACACAGATGCTGTGTTATTCAAAATAAAACCTTAAATCTATGAAAATAATTATGAGTTTCCAAATAAGATTATTCAATATAGTGATATTTTAGTGATATTTAGCTAGTTTTAAAGATGGCATCCACGTAAAAAAATAATTTGTGAATGAAAATGTTGGTAAAAAGTGACTATGCTAAGAATATGATGTTCAACTGAAGAACATTTATGCTAAGTCACTAGGGCTATCTGTCAAATATTTTTTACTCTTCACTTCCAATCCCATTGAAAAATTGTACTTTGTGGACCCCTTATGGTTTGGTGGAGTCATGTGACTAATTTGGGCCAATGAGTTGTCAATAGAAATAACATTCCATTTTCTGGGACAGGACATTTAATTACCAGTGTGAGACTACCCAAATTTCTCTTTCTGTCTCTCACTACAATGATCAAAGTTCAAGATGGCGGCAGCTTCATCCTCCTGGGGTTCCTGAGTGTTATGTAATAAAAAATTTAGCTGGCCTATGTTCCTCATTTCTGGGAGGTAGCCTTTAAACTTTGAGATTTCTTGAGTAATTGAAATGTCTTTGTCATTCATGGCAGGCCCCGCGGGCCACACTTAGTAGTTTATGCTAATTAGGTGACTGTTGGTGGGCCCCTACATAGTTGATACTAAGATAGTGAGATAGTGACTCAGAGTGGGGCTTGGCCATGCCAAAAAGACCAACTGTATGATTACAGCATTAGAGTTTTGAGCCAGGCGACATCAGCTCAACCTCCAGGATGGGGAGGAGGGGTAAAAGATAGAATTCAACCTCTTAGCCAATGATTCAATCATTTGTGACTATGTAATGGAACCCCAATAAAAACTACCAACAACAAAGCTCAAGTGAGCCTCCCTGGTTAAGAACACTGTATACTGAGAGAATTATCCATCCTAAATACATAGGGAGAGGACACCTTTGTGTTACAGACACTCCCAGACATCACCCTATACATCTATTCTTTTGGCTCTTTCTGATTTGTATTAATTTTGCTATAATAAAACGAATTTTAAGTATAGTGTTTTCCTGAGTTCTGTGCGTTGTTCTAGCAAGTTATTGGACCAAAAGGTGTTGTGAAAATCCCAAATTTTTGGCTAGTTGGTCAGAAGTGTTGATGACCCTGGAAGCTTCCAAGCTTGTGGTTGATGTATAAAGTGAGGGCAGTCTTGTGAAGGACTGTACCCTTAACCTGTAAAATTTGGCCTAACTCTGGGATAGTTAACATCAAAAGTAATTGTGCTGAGTGACTAGGCAGAGCAGAGCTTCTTTAGTGACCCACAATAGAGCTCAAGTATGAAAACAAATAAAACTTTTCTGCTTTACACAACAGAGCTATTGGGGTTCAGTATTACTTCTTATCCTGACTTACATTTATGATGCAGAAACATCTGACTGAAAACATCTGGATAGGGCAATACAGTTATGTTTATTTCAATCACAAACTAGTGGTTGGAATGGCCTTAGCACCTGTCTAATCCCGTACCTACTATTTGAAACTCCTATGCAATGCTTTTCCCAAGTGGCTATCCAACCTCTTCTTAAAAACTCAAATGCTTTGAAGTTCACCTCTTGAGGCACCTCATTCTATTAATGGATAGTCTTTAATATGAGAAAATTTTATTTTTATTTCAAATCTTCTGCTCCGCAACTTCTGTCACAGGTTCTAGTTTTGTCCTGGTGCACCACATAAAGCAAGTTTAATCTCTAATCAGTTCACAAATGTCAAAAAAAAATATAGATACATGCACTATGTCTTTTCTTCATGCAAAGCTCTCAAGTTTATTCTAATGATCCTCACATGACTAGTTTAAGGTCTCGTTACCATCTGGTTAGCCTCTTTTGAGTACAGTCTAGCTTGACTATCCTCCTGCTGAAGTACAATGCCAGAACTTAATGTAGTCAGACTGGAAAGAAGTGGATGGGTCGGTCCCATGTGCTCATTTTTGTGAAGTCGTATCATAGAGTTCACATATTTTACATGTACAGTCATTAAAAATCCCAAACTTTTTCAACTATACTGCTTTTAAGTAATTTTTTGTATTATTATGATTTTACCCATTCCTGTGACTCATAACAAATGTAAAAGAAACAGCAGACCATGCGCGGTGGCTCACACCTGTAATCCCAGGACTTTGGGAGGCTGAGGCGGGCCGATCACCAGGTCAAGAGATCGAGACCAGCCTGGCCAACATGGTAAGACCCCATCTCTACTAAAAATACAAAAATTAGCTGGGCGTGGTGGTATGCGCCTGTAGTCACAGCTACTCAGGAGGCTGAGGCGGGAGAACAGCTTGAACCCGGGAGGCAGAGGTTGCAGTGAGCTGAGATGGCGCCACTGTACTCCAGCCTGGCGACAGAGCGAGACTCAGTCTCAAAAACAAAAACAAACAAACAAAAAACAAGAAAAGAAAAGAAAAAGAAAGAAAACAGCGAAAGCTTGAGGCCTGAGAAATGTAGTTTCAAATCCCTACTCTTGCACTTATTAACTGTGTGAGTTTGGAAGTAACTTCACCTCCCTTTACTTTGCTCATATGTAAAATAAGGTTAATGATTTTTACTTTACAAGGGTGTTTTGAGCTTGCATGCAGAGTAACTAACACCATGCCAGGAAAAAAACGGTACATAATAAATGATAATTAAAAACCATGAAATTCATTAAAAACATAAAATCAGAAGCATGGAAATAAAGAAGAACATATGAAAACTGTAAGGGTTAACTTATTTGTTAGACTTGAGTTTCAAAATTAGTCCTAATTATATCAGGAAACCAAGTCAAAGGGAAACAGACCTGTGAACAAAAACTAAAACTTGCATAGCCCTCATTATTACAAAGCAGGAAGCTCAGCAATTTCTAGGGAAAGCCAACATCATTTTTCCTTGCACCATATTCTATGATAATCTTGCATGCGCGGATTTATTCAGTGGCCATAGAAAGGCATAGGGGCCATTCCCTTTATACCAAATGTCATAATAAGGAACACAGGGTAAGCTCTTAATAAATATTATACTCCAGGCACTATGTTAAATACTTTATGCATTATCAAATGTATTAGTCACAAAATCATCATGAGTTAGTATTAGTACCCGTAGTTTACATAAGAGAAATATGATGCTGAGAGAGGAAAGTAGGGTGTGTAAGGTCACACAGCAGAGCAGAATTCCAACCTCACTCCATCTTACTGAGCTCTCCTCTCTCTTCATTTCTTTGCTTTACTCTCCATCTCATGGTTACTTCATCTAGTTAGCTAAGTTCTATCTATGTCTTTTAAAATCATAGGGCACAGTTTTATTTTTACTGACTTTTATTCTTCGTTGTCTAGCTCTATAGATTTTTCTAGTTCTATAGAATACACAAAAACTGTTTTTGCCAGTTGTTCACACATTGACAGTTTTCAGCAGGATCAGAATCACCACTCTGCCACTTTTCCTCTGTTCTTTCTCTCTTGCTTCATCCATATCCTATACTTAAATGCCGACAATTTTCCGAATGCCCATCCTAGGTTCTCTGTGCTTCTATTGTTACATGCTATCCTGGGACATTAACCATGCGGCCATGCTTATTTTCCTTGATATTTTGGTATCCTTCACTTTCTATCAAGCTCCACTTTTTTTTTCCCTTTCAACTGCCTATTGTATATTTAAAAGGCTTCCTAAACACTGCTTCCTCTGTTTATATTTTTTTCTTAAAAAGCTTCAAAGACTCCCAATTGTTAACATGATAAAATTAAAATTCCTTAGCCTGGTGGTTGAGACTCAAACAATTTCACTTCAAATATATCACTTTAAGCATTTATTATTTCTTTGTGGTGCCGCCGCTCTAATCTTATGTTCTATTTATATCCTTCACATACTCAATGTCCCAGCCCAACTGATTTAGTTGCTATTCTCTAACTAAATTAGCCTCCTACACATCCCGCTCTCTGCTTTTGCTGATAGGAATAACTGAGGTTCTTCTCACATCCAACTCTATCCAAAATCTTACTGCTTTTCCAGGCCCAACTCAAATTCTAAACACTATGTTGTGTATAGGCTGACCGTACAGCCACAGACATAGGTTAAAGGTCCTCTTACTGGGGCCCTGTCCCAAGGGGACCCCTAGTGGTTGGACCTGCCCAAATCACCCCCTGGTGAAGGTAATAGCTCCAAACCAGTGAAACACAAACTGAAATCTGAGGATACTTTTTGCACTTATGTAGTAAGAAATTTTGTAATGGAACTATAAAGTCGAGTTAGACAACATATTGGTTGGACCTTACTCTAAGATCATGGTTTTGGAAAGGATGCAAATAAACTGTGAGTTACTTGATACATAAAGACTCCTATAGCGTTTATAATTATTTTCGTGGATAGA
Source organism: Symphalangus syndactylus (assembly GCF_028878055.3). Classification (NCBI taxonomy): domain Eukaryota; kingdom Metazoa; phylum Chordata; class Mammalia; order Primates; family Hylobatidae; genus Symphalangus; species Symphalangus syndactylus. Next base: position 148,064,087 of record NC_072447.2, on the reverse strand, counting down.
GCAGCCTCTAAAATGATTTAAAAACTTGTTTGGGACTACAGTAATATGCACTGATCTCTTTAACTATATAATCTCCCCATTTTATATTCTTTCTTAGGCCTGTACATCTCCTGTATCAGAGTTACAGAATTATTATTAGATGACAAGTGTGTACATGTTGCTGTCTGAATTTTCTAGTCTATAAGTCCCATGAGGGTTGTAAGTTTTTCTGATGTGTTCACCTAGTATAGTGCCTGGTAAATCATGGAGACTTACATACTCATTGAATTATTGACACTACCCATAGTAGGAAATTATGTAGCTGTTGAATAAAGACCTGCCACCCACAAAGGTTTCATTCATACTTCTCAGTATTAGAAATAAAATTCGTGCTCCTGTTCCACTTCAAAATCTGTTTCTATCTTGCTATGCAATTAAAGGCAACTCTCTTCTCTTACCGGGGACTCAGTTTCCCCATTTGGGCCAACTAAGAAGGCTTTCAGCAATTATAACTCCTACCATAAAAGTAAATATGAATTATGTTAACCTCACATTTTTTAGTCCTTCACTTTTCTTCAAATAGTGCAATTCAAGCCTTCATGAGTGATCCTGGCAATTTTTGAACAAATGTCATCATTGAAGGGTAGGCTAATTGTCCACAACGTGCTCCTCTAATAATGAAAACACTAACTACAACAGAGTGCAATGTCATTGCAATGTTAAATCATTCACTTGAAAAATGACTTCATTTTGAGGCCTGCAAAAGATAATTCAATCAATCTGAATTTGAAGTAATATAGAAATAATTTTTCATTATTTCCAATTAGCTTATTTTTTGTTTTCATTCATTTAAAAATTAGGAGAGATAAATCTTCAATGACTCCCCATTGTTTATGGAAAAAAGCATGGGCTTCTCATCCTGGTATCAAGAAATGCCAAAATTTGTTTGATAGTTTTCATAATTACCTTGATGAATCACACTGGCACACAAGCATTGGCCTCAGGGTGATAATCAGATATGGTTCCTAATTACTGAGCTAAGATCAGGAATTTTAAACTATTTAGAATTTTTGCAGTGTGCCTGAAGTAAATAGTATTTATACTCTTTTTACAGATTAGAAAACAGACTCATAGATTAAGAAGAATATAAACAAGGTCATAGGAAGTGCCTGAGCTAGAATTCAGACTTAGCTGTGTCTGACTTCAAAACCTATATTCCTTTCACTCAGGCAAAGGCATTTGACTCCAAAATTACATCATTTAAATACAAATCGGAGTCTGTGCCTCATTAGCATGGGGGCATATTTCAGTCTCTCGTATCCAAAATATGTTGGCAGAGACTCATATCTTAGTTCACATGTACACAATTGGCTCCATAGCAATCATATCTCCAGAAACTGTACAAGAAAGAATCTTCTTGTAGATTTAAAAGCTCAGCTTGCTGTCACCGTACTATCTTCTTCCTAGTTGACTGGTGTTAATTTTGCCTACAGTAAAGAAAGATGTAGTGGGGTCACATGTGAAAACCCTCATTACTACTCTAACAATTTACTGCCATCCCATGTATATTGGTGAATCAACACAGGATACACTAGATAAATGTATATTATTTAGGAATTTAGCCATGCAACCATAGGCCCTGAAGAAATGGGATAAACCCATTTAAGAAGCAGGATAACTTGACTGAACTGGAGGACGTATCCAGTGGCCTTATGGGCCCCTATCCTTCAGGTACCATTCTTGTATTTTATATAAGGATATTGCTGCTCTAGGTTCATTTATGATGAAATCCCAACTCTCTATCTCCGCAGTCCAGTTTAGCAAAGTGAATTCAATGATAGCAGAGCTGACTTCTCTCTGCAACAGAATGAGAGGAAAGGCCTTGAATTACTCTTAAGTGAAAGTTTTAGACCTGGAATGTGTATACTTTTGAAAAATCCATGTGCAAGTTTTATAACATTTTTAAAAATACTTTCAGTTTTTTACGTGAATCATGGCATATATGTATTCAGAACCTTTAAGGGAAAGGGTCCACTGCTTTCATCAGATTCTCAGTGGAATCTTTGGACTCCTCCCTCCAAAATGAAAACCACTGTGTTAAAATTAATGTAGAGCCAACACTTCCTTGACTTCCTGACTTTTATTCTTCTCTTATCAACTCCAATGAATGATAGGCAGGATGGTGGCCAAATAACTATATGGCTATCAATATGGGTGGAGGGAGGTATTAGTGGAGTCCTAGTAAGAAATATGCAGTTCAAAATAGCTTCTCTGGCTAAGAAATCACATAGAAATGTGTAAACAAGGAACCGATAAAGTGTTTTGAGTATACACCTTAGGCGCCTAGTGAGTTTTGTAGGACACCAGATGAAGAATTAATAAATCTTGATTTTGTCAGGATACTCTCACAAATAGTAGACTACCAGTAGGGAAAGGAATTTCCCCAAGAGGAATAAACCCTCTGAATATTTAACTCTCTTTCCTGTAGCACTGTAATCTCATGCAAATGTTTGAAGACCCCTCCTCTATAGCGTGCTAGGCATTTTTCTAAACATAGCAAAATAGACTTTACTATTTGCAGAACGTTAGGCCCTAAAGAGAAGAGGAAAAATAAAGACGTTTTCATCGTGTAGTTCTCCTTTGTCTTAGCAGTAATATTTGTAAAGCATATTCATGTGATAAATGGGATACAGTGAGTGAATGAGGATGCATGACTTCCTGTAATTGTATAAATGTACCAAGAGAATAAAGTTAACTCCAGTCTAATCTTTAATAATAGTGTGTATGCTCAAACTCATACCACAAAGTTCTTAGCAGTCTTATGTCTTATTGTGCTATTACTAGTTTACATTTCATTTTATGCTATAATAAGCTTCATTCAAATCCTAGTCTGTCAAATGGATATTCACATTTGTAATTCTATTTACCATCTCATCTCTCTAGCTCAGAAGTTGGTTTTGTGCAGGACACTATACCGCTGTATTCTCTTTTTTTTTTTTTTTTTTTTGAGACGGAGTCTCACTCTGTCGCCCAGGCTGGAGTGCAGTGGCACAGTCTCTGCTCACTGCAAGCTCCGCCTCCCGGGTTCCCGCCATTCTCCTGCCTCAGCCTCTCCGAGTAGCTGGGACTACAGGCGCCCGCCACCACGCCCGGCTAATTTTTTTTTTTTTTTGTATTTTTAGTAGAGACGGGGTTTCACTGTGGTCTCGATCTCCTGACCTCTTGATCCGCCCGCCTCGGCCTCCCAAAGTGCTGGGATTACAAGCGTGAGCCACCGCGCCCGGCCTATACCGCTGTATTCTCATAGATGGCACCCAGAATGGCCAAGAATGTGAAATGCTCAATTCAAATTCATTAGCTTGCTTTTATCTATCTATGTGCTCACACATGTAATTTATAAAATACACTTAGTTTAATAACATCTGTAGTAAATTCACTCATGACAGTTTTACTGAACTCCCTGACCCCATATGAAAGAAAACAGGATTTCCCTAAAAAATCCTTCTTATAAATCAGACCACACCAACAAGGTCAAAGCAAATAAACAGGTGGAAAACAGTTATCAAATATTTGTAATAATTTTTATTTCTGATTATAAAGTACTTGTATGATCACTGCACATAATTTTAAAAATATAGATATTTATACACACAGACATGCACGCACACACACACCATAAATGTGCATATGTCTACATGAGTAAAATAGTCCATATCACTATAATGGTTGTATTAGTCCATTTTCACATCGTTATGAAGAACTTCCCTGAGACTGGGTACTTTATAAAGGAAAGAGGTTTAATCGACTCACAGTTCCGAATGGCTGGGGAGGCCTCAGGAAACTTACAATCATCGTGGAAGGTGAAGGGGAAACAAGGCAGCAGGAGAGAGAAGAGTGAGGGGTGAAGGGGGAAGAGTCCCTTATAAAACCATCAGATTTCATGAGACTTACTCACTATCACAAGAACATCATGGGGAAAACTGCCCCCATGATCCAATTGCCTCCCACCCTGTCCCTCCCTTGGCACGTGGGGATTATGTTATATAAAGTCACTGGAAATAGTGAGTTAGCAAATACCAAGTCATTGCTCCTAGGGAAATTACAGAGTTAGTATCCTGCAAGCATGTGGCCACAGTATTTCCATCAATTGATCAATACATAGCATCGTTTTATGTGTGTTTATGTTTAAAGACACCTTATTTAGTGCATATTTCTTCCAAATAACAAATTATATGCAGGAATTCTTTATAATGAAACAATAGTTGAGAAGAGTTTCAGCTATTCTTGACCCAGGTTAATATAACAATAAATTGCTGTGTACTATACATTTTTTAAAAATCAGACATCATCTCATAAATCCACAAATTTAGTCACTTTTTCAGTTTCATCACACATGGAAAATATTACTTTAACTGTTTTGGACATCTCCTATGGCAACACTGTCACTGACACACCCAGGATCAATGGAAATGCAAAAGAAATGGAACTAAATAGACCACACACACATACACACACACACACACACACACACACACACGACACACTATTTTTGGTGTAACAGCTGAAACAAGCCAGTAGAGCATTGCATTGTTGGACCTCAACTGGAAACATATATATCAGGCAAATCAAAATTTTTCCCACTCTGCATTTGTCTGAAAATAAATGCTGAAGTATTGAAGTTATTAAAAATAAATTTTAGCTAGTAGGTAAACTGTCAAACTCAGAGACTTCAAGTAATGAGAAACAGTTGTCCCTTTTAAAAAGAACAAGTGAATGATAATAAAAAATGCAAGATGGTACTGTGGAGACAGGGAAGCATTTGGATGCCTAGGGATAGAATATATAGATAGTTTGAAGACATTTATAAGTATCCATGTCTTTAAAATTAATTTTTATTTAAGTAGCTTTTGGGGTACAAGTGGTTTTTTGTTTCATGGATGAGTTCTATAGTGGTAAATTAGGAAAATTTTGTGCACCAATCATCCTAATAGTGTACATTATACCTAATGTGTACTTTTTAAAAAAATCCCTAGCTCGTTTCCCACTCTCCCACTTCTGAGTCTCTAAAGTCCATTATATCACTCTATATGCCTTTGCCTACTCATAGCTTAGCTCCTGCTTAAAAGTGAGAACATGTGTTTTTTTTTGTTTTCCATCCCTGTGTTACTTCACTGAGAAGAGTGGCATACAGCTCCATCCAAGTTGCTGCAAAGACATTATTTTGTTCTTTTTTATGGCTGAATAGCATTCCATGGTATACCATGGAGTAGTATTTTCTTTGTCTACTCATTAGTTGGTGGACACTTAGGTTGGTTCCACATCTTTGTAATTGAGAATTTTGCTGCTATAAACATAAATGCACAGGTGTCTTTTTCATATAATGACTTATTTTCCTTTGGGTAGGTACCAGGTAGTGGGATTGCTCAATCAAATGGTGTGGTGATTAATACCGAGTGTCAACTTGATTGGATTGAAGGATACAAGGTATTGATCCTGGGTGTGTCAGTGAGAGTGTTGCCATAGGAGATTAACATTTGAGTCAGTGGGCTGGGAAAGGCAAACCCACCCTTAATCTGGGTGGGCACCATCTAATCAGCTACCAACATGATTAGAATATAAAGCAGGCAGAAAAATGTGAAGAGAGAGACTGGCCTAGCCTCCCAGCTTACATCTTTCTCCCATGCTGGGTGCTTCCTGCCCTCGAACATCCGACTCCAAGTTCTTCAGTTTTGGAACTCGGACTGGCTCTCCTTTCTTTAGCCTGCAGAGGGCTTATTGTGAGACATTGTGATCCTGTGAGTTAATACTTAATAAACTCCATTAGTTCTGTCCTTCTAGAGAGCCCTGAGTAATACAAATGGTAAATCTACTTTTCGCTCTTTAAGGGATCTACATACTGTTTTGCATAGAAGTTGTACAAATTTGCATTCAAACAAGCAGTGTATAAGCATTCCATTTTTCCCACATCCAAGCCAACATCTATTGTTTTTTGAATTTTTAATAGTTCCCATTCTTGTAGGAGTAAGGTGGTATCTCCTTGTGGTTTCAATTTGCATTTTCCCAATGATTAGATCTCCTTGTGGTTTCAATTTGCATTTTCCCAATGATTAGATCTCCTTGTGGTTTCAATTTGCATTTCCCCAATGATTAGTGATGTTGAGTATTTTTTCATATGTTTGTTGGCCATTTGTATATCTTCTTTTGAGAAATGTCTATTCATGTCCCTTGCCCACTATTGGATAGGGTTATTTGTTTTTGTCTTGATGATTTGTTTGAGTTTCTTGTAGATTCTAGATTCTAGTCTTCTTTCAGATGTACAGTTTGTAAATATTTTCTCTCATTCTTTGGGAGTCTGTTGACTCTGCTGATTATTTCTTTTGCTGTGCAGAAACTTTTTAGTTTAATTAAGTCCCATTTATTTATTTTTGTTGCAGTTGCAGTTGCTTTTGGGGCCTTAGTCATGAATTATTTGCCTAGGCCAATGTTCAGAAGAGTTTATCCAAGGTTTTCTTCTAGAATGTTTAGATTTTTGATCTTAGATTTAAGTCTGATTAATCCAGTTGATTTTTGTATAAAGTGAGAGATAAGGATCCACTTTCATTCTCCTACATGTGGCTTGCCAATTATCACAGTACCATTTGTTGAATAGGGTGTCCTTTCCCCACTTTATGTTTTTGCGTGCTTTGTCAAAGATCAGTTAGCTGTAAGTATTTGGCTTCATTTCAGGGTTCTCTATTCTGTTCTATTGGTCTATGTGCCTTTTGTAAAAACAAATACCATGCTATTTTGGTGACTATAGCCTTAGAGTATAGTTTGAAGTCAGGTAATGTGATGCCTCCAGATTTGTTCTTTTTGCTTAGTCTTGCCTTGGCAGACCAATAACAAGTTAGCCAGCGTGGTGCAGGAAGGGGTGATAGCTATCACACAGCCATTTTCTCCTTCCTGGGTGCAGTGTTATTCTACCAGGAGATGCTGTAATGGACTGTATTGGTTGGCCTCCAGCCAGAAAGTAGCATTTGCAAAGGAGCACCAGCTGTGGTAGTAGCAGTGGGATTTTTACTTGTCTTATGTTGCCCAGGGATGGTACTCTGGTTTCTCAGGCATCGGGTGGGGCCGTATAGCTCCCAAGAGATTCTGTCCTTTTCGTTAAGCCACCAGGGTGAGTGAAGGGGCAAAGCGAGGTAGGGGCTGGGTCAGGCAGGTTTGCACTCTTGTCTTCATGTGCAGGACGAGTAGCAGCCTCTGTCAGCGTTGAGGGATGGGAATGTGTCTCAGACCACTGGTTATAGTCCACTGGGGAGCGTTGCTGTCTCTGCTGCACAGAAGTGTTTGTGCAGGGAGTGAGGAGTAGCAGGTGGTAAGCCCCACACCATTCCCAATGCCCTTGCTAAGGCAGATTCACTTCTACAGTGTTTCACTAACAGCAGCGAGTTGAATTCCAGCCAGCCTGTAATCAGAACTCGCAACTCCCTGGAGCCATAGCCTTTCCCCATGGAGACAGCAACCTTGGTCTTCAGGCCACTCCCCTCCCCATCCACTGCAAAGCCAAGCACTAGGCTATTGCACCTGTGGTTCCTGCACTCATGACACCTGCATTCACAGCCCACTTTTCACTCTCCCTTACCCTGGCCCTGGCTGAAGGAGTTCGTCCCCACCCGTGGTTATATCAGGAAACCCCCTCTGGGGGCGTCTTTCAGCTTGTGACCACTGTCTGAAGATTTTGGCTGTCCTATGCTGGGTTACCTGTGAAGAGCGGTAAGGAATGGCTGCCCTAGGTTCGCACTGGAGTCTGAAAGTGCATGCAAGGGTCTACCAACGCTGCTTCTACTTTTATATTCCACAACACTCCCCATGTCAGTTCCTGTGCTGGGGGGTGGTTAGGGCCTTCCCCCATGGCCTGGACTTTCAGAGTCCCCAGTGGGAGTGTGTATCCTCAAGGCAAACTCTCCTCTCATACTCTGGGGACTCACAGCTCTTTACTTGACTCCTTCGAAGGGTCCATAGATTCCTTCAGTTTTCCTGTACACACTATTTTGTCCTTCCAAGTGCGAGAGATATGCTAGCAATGACTCTAATCTACCATCTTGAGAGAAAAAAGGTTCTAGCTTTTGAGTTGAGAGGAGGATTCACAGATGTTCATTATATTATTGTTCAATATCATATCATATCATATATCATATTGTATCATTTGTGTCATGTCCTGTCATATTATAATACATTATGCTATGTTATCAAAATAATATGGCAGAATGAAATATAACAAAGATCAATGGATTTGCCTACCTAAAATTTTAAAACTTTTTTATGTCAAAAGCTGGGAGAAAATACTAACACTGCATTATATATGGAAAGGGCAATGTTTCTAGAATACAAAGAAAATCCAACAAATGGAAAAAATGAAAAAAAGTAGAGAACAATTTCAAATATGTGAATGATTAATTCATAAAAGAAGAGACAAACTGGTTATTAAAACTATTCTATACAAAAATCAAGGGATCGTTGTCAATTTTGTTTTTGCTGAGTTAATAAATATTTCTGGAATGAATGAAGAAGTAAATGAAAAGGTGCTTAGAGTGACTAGCAGGCAGGACCATACAAATTAAAAATGAAATACAATTGTCCATAGCCATACTGCATAGGTATAAATATCAGTGACACCCATTGTGGTTTCAAGATATGGATAATGGATTTTCATGGGAATCTAAAATTATTGATGCTATTATAAAAAATCAGTAGAGAAAGTAAAGTTTATTCAGTAATTGATATTGAGAACAGTGTCAATTTAGGATACATTAAATTTAGATTGTCATAGCACGTCAATATAAATTCTTATATAGCATTCTGATATAAAATAAGAATTTAATAAATAGAAAAAATAAAGAAATGGTTTCCAAATCTATGGAGTATTTTCACATATTAATGTGACAGGCAGAAATCACTAAAAATTAAAAGGTATAGCTTTAACGAATTAAAAATAATTAAAAAGTAAAAGCAAACAAAAGGAAACTATTTGTACCATATATAAATATATAATAATACTCAGTCTGCATTAGGAATAAATTAACAGAAAGGAACAATAACTGGTTAACAAACCAATGGGAAAAATCACATCATTACTAATCGAAAAATACAAACGAAAGTAACAGTTGAATAGCAATTTTAACTTTCAAAGTTCTGATAATTACTACTAAAATGGCAGTAAAAGCTGGTGACAGAACATGGGTAGTAGAGTATAAATTTTTATAGACCTTTCAGAAAATAACTTAATACTACATTATTGCTAAAAATGTCCATATTTGCTGGAATAGCTGTGGAGAGTCAAGAAATCACTTGCAGCTCAGCTGGAGGAATGCAATTAGCTGACACTCACTAGATATAGTACCTCCATTATTTGTTGCAACATTTCCTCCAAGGCCATGCTCTTCCTTGGCAGCTGACTGAGTATGGTAGGGCTACCAAAGCTTAGGCATTTCTGCACAACATGGGACACTTAATGTACAATAACCAGAGCTCCTCTCTTTTGGGCTAGTGAAGACTTTCTCCAAGCTTTATGACAGTTTGAGAATCTTTCATAATAATCACTTTTCTTTTCCTCTCTTTCACAAGTGTCTTATGTACATTGTGATCTGGATCTATCCCTGCCTACTTCTGTGCCCTCTATGATTTCACAAGTATTTTTCTCAATAAATCTCTTGCATTTGTAACTCCCTCTTGGCATACTCTTTCCACAAGGCCTGAAGTTGCAAATCCATTCGTTTTAATTCTATGTATTTATACTAAGAAAGTATTCCCAAATATGGAACAAAGCTTTAAACATAAATATCTTTATTACAGAAATATTATATTCAAGAATATGAGGAAAAAATCCAAGTTTTTAACAACTGGAAAATAGCTAAGATAAATTTCAGAATATTTCATAGCTATTAAATTAATTCATATAGAATATTTAAAACTATAAGGAATGCATGTTATGTGAAAAATACAGTAAATAAAATTACACACACACTATTACCACAATTGTCTGAACAATTAAAAAAATAAAATTAAAGCAAAATTACATTGAAAACAGCTAGACACAATATAAGTTATGGCATTTCAGCAGCTCTTAATAGCAATTAACAAAATGTTAATACATTTTAGGTATTTATTGATAAATTCTATTTTAAATATAGTCAACAATAATAACTTTCTATAGCCAACACTAAGAAGTCCAGTGTCTGAATTTAGGAGAGATGAATATGGTATTGTCCCTGTGAATAAATATCACATATAGATGTTAAAATTCTATCTCTGAACCACTTTTGCCACTTCTATTCAACATAGTACTAGAAGTCCCAGCCACAGCAATTAAACAAAAATGGCACCAAAACAGAAAAGAAAGAAGTTAAATTGTCTCTGTTGCAGGTATCATAATCTTATATATAGAAAACCCTAAAGATTCTACCTAAAACTGTTAGAACTAGGAAATTAATTCACTAAAGTTTCAGGATACAAAATCACAATACAAAAGTAAGCTGTGTTTTTATACACTAACAATGAACTATGAAAACTGTTAAGAATGTAATTCCATTTACAATAGCATGAAAACAAAAAAATAATTAGGAATAAATTTGATCAATGGTGTGAAAGATCTGTACACTGAAAACTGTACATTAGTGAAAGAAATTGAAGATGATACAAATAAATGGAAAGATACCCCATGTTCATAGGTTGGAAGACTTAATATTATTAAAATATCCACACAACTCAAAGAGATCTACAGATTCAGTGCAATCGCTACCAAAATTCCAATGGTATTTTCCATAGAAATAGAAAAAAAATCCCAAAATTCATATGCAACCACAAGGGACCCCAAATAGCTAAAGCAATCTTGAGAAAGAAAAACTAAAATGGAGGTATCACATGTCCTTATTTCAAACTATATTACAAAGCTATAATAATCAAAACAGTGTGGCACTGGTATAAAAACTAACACATAGATCAATGGAACAGAATATAAACCCCAGAAATAAACCCATACATATATAGTCAACCAATCTTTGATAGGAGTGCCAAGAATACACAATGGAGAAAGGATGGTTTTTCCCATAAACTGTATTAGAAAATGAGACCTACCCATGGAGAAGAATTAAATCAGACCCTCCTCCTAAACCATATACAAAATTAACTCAAATTTGATTAAAGACTTAAATGTAAGATCTGAAACCTTAAAATTCCTAGAAGAAAACATAGGGATAAAGCTCCTTGAACACTGGTCTTGACAATAAATTTTTGGAAGATACCAAAAGCATAGGAAACCAAAGCAACATTAAACAAGTAGGGCTACATTACACTAAAATGATTCTGCACAGAAAAGGAAAAAAATCAACATAATGAAAAGGCAGCCCAAGAAATGAGAGAACATATTTGACTTCTCTACTTTATCTACCCCTGACTTGCTCCTCAGACAGCCACCACTCCTTTCTACGACATGTGCTTTTATCCAGGATAAATAAAAGAAATGGCTTTAAAAATATTATATCTGCATATTACACAGTAAAAATTATCCATAACCCTACACATTATTATCTCTCCCTTTTCTTTCTATAGCCTCCAAACTTTCATCTGATATTTATCCTAAGACATGTGTTCTGTATGTGTATTACTAAAATTGAATATTTTCTCTCTGTTCCTCTTTGGAAGTAGCTAGATTTAAATGATGAGACAAAACAAACACTTTAGAGCTATTTAAAATACTTAATGCATATCACCTAGCTCTACAAATTCCTGGTGAACTCATATCACAGAGAGATTAAACTCACCCAGTGCATGATCATTTTCCTTTGAGGAATTCCCACTTTGATTTCAAGCTAATATTATCTCTTGTGTTTTGCTATCTGAATGAAAAGAAAGTATTTACACACCAAGGAGTTCACTGCACTTTCAATAATTGCACACTCAAACCCCTAAATCAAGAAGTTTTAAATTCTGACCTTTGTGGGCATGTATATTGGTTGGATTTATAAGTTGTCCTTGAATAGCTCACAATCTGAAAGCTATTTGTCTATGTGCCTAATTTTAAACCAGACTCACTGTATTAGTCTGTTCTCAGGCTGCTAATAGAGACATAACTGAGACTGGGTAATTTATAATGGAAAGAGGTTTAATGGACTCACAGTTCCACATGGCTAGGGAGGCCTCACAATTATGGTGGAAGGCAAAAGAGAGGCAAAGGCATGTCTTACATAGTGGCAGGCAAGAGAGCTCCCCTTTATAAAACCATCAGAGCTCATGAGAATTTTTTTCACTACCATGAAAACAGTATGGGGGAAAACACATATAATTGAATTATCTCCACTTGCCCCACCCTTGACACGTGGAGATTATTACAATTCAAGGTGAGATTCTCATGGGTGGGGACACAACCAAACCATATCACTCACTATAAGAACAAAGAAAATTTCCATTAAATCTGAAGACTTTCCAGTTATACTGCACTATTTTTTCCAGGTTTCCTGTTCCTGGAAAAGTGGCCATGTAGAACAATTTAAGAGAATGTATGAATGCTTTTTGGCTAGCAGTTCCATTTTTCTCTCTCTGCATGATATAGAAAATGGGAGCAAATATGCTGGAGCTTGACAAATTTGTTGGAACCTGATAGTAAAACCTCTGTATCAACATGTCAAAAGGCAGAATAAACTTTTATGTTATACCAAATCCCCACTACTAAGAGATTAATTTGATTCTGAAAGTCAACAAAGCACAATATCTGACTTCTTTTCTTGTTTGTATAGAATGTTCATTTTTACATTAACGAGACAATTCAACAGGGTCACTTTTTAATATTTTCAATAACTTTAATACAGAGCTCTAAATTTTAACAATTTCTACCTTAGGAGGATCAATTTATTTGTACAAATATTGGTCCACTAACACTATAAATGGAAAAATATGCAAATCATACTCTAGTTAGTCTAATAAGTAATTTGATTCTCAAAAACTATAAGGTTATTAAAATTTTCTTTGTGATAAGAATCTGTTTCTTTATTTCCATTGGCTGAAACACAATAAAACACTGAATTAAATCAATGATTCTCCATGATTTTCCATTTACCATACTTTTTTCAGTAATGACAGCCTAGTAAAAGATCTCTCTAGGCTTGCACTCCCCACCTCCTCCCTACTATCCATCCATAATGAGGCTATTTTGAATAAGCCAAATTTGTTTTATTATATGAGTTTTATCTGAGACAGGCTCCGTCATCCAGGCTGGAGTACAGTCGTACAATCATGGCTGTCCACAGCCTCCACCTCCCAGGCTCAAGTGATTTTCCTATCTTAGCCTCCCAAGCAGCTGGGACTATAGGTACATGCCACCATACCAGGCTTTTAAAAAATTACTTTATTTTTGTAGAGATGGTGTCTGACTGTGTTGACCAGGTTGGTTTTTAATTCCTGGGCTCAAGGAATCCTTCCCATCTCAACCTCCCCAAGTGTTGAGATTACAGACATGAGCCACTGCACCAAGCATGACTGTTTTTAATTGATGAGCTGAGAATACACATTTTCTGTTTTGTATTACTTTGAGGAATACATCACTAGAGGCATAAGTGAATGACGATACGGGTAAGAAGGAACAATAGCAGCATCATCAGGCATAATAGCTGGTTGAATGTATGTCGTTTTTGCTGGCTTAAGGTAATCTATATGGAAAAATAAAACAATCACTTCAACTTTACATTTAAAACTTTTTCTACTTTATTTTTACCTACAAAACATGCCAAGACATGCTTGGATTAGTGTCTTTCTATACTCTTACAGACCAGTCAATATTCTAGGCACTAACTAGGGAGCTAGTTATAAATAAAATATATAAGAATTGTACTTGTGAATCTTAAATTGCAATGGAAGATATAGAAAGTGAAAGATAAAAATTAGTAAATATATATAGTATAATAGACAATAAGTGATCATAAAAAAATGGAAAAATGGGATATGAATGAGCAGTTGCATTTTAGTTAGGTTGGCCATGAACAGCCTTTCCGAAAAACTGAAATTTGAGTAAAGACTTGAAAGAAGTGAGATATGGAGTCATGTATACATTTAAGGGACGAACATTTCATGCAAAGGCAACAGTGCACAAAAATTGAGGCAAAATTATGGTAATTTCCAGGAATAACACGTAGGCAGTATGTCTGCAGCAAAGTGAATGAGAGGTAGAGTAGCAGTTAAAGTCAGTAAGAAAATGAGGGAGCAGTAAGTTAAGTTGGGCCTTGATGGACAATGTATGGATTTGTATTATATTCTGAGTAAGAGCAGAAGCTATTACAAAATTTTGAGCAGGGTAATGATGCAGGTTGCTATATTGATAATAGACTGAAAGAGACTATTGAAAAAGTTTATGAAATGAGTTAGGAGACTATCGTGATAATCTAGGTGAGAAGAGATGATTTTTTTGGAATCAAGCCATAAGAATAGAGGTGGTGAAAATTGATGGGATTACCTGGTGACTACACTTCACTTGGGATGTGATCAACCCTCTGTAAGGAACTGAGATTACCTAGTAAGTTTCATTTGAAGAACTCTAGTAATGTTTACTAAATGTGACTCTAGTTGGAGAGTACAGCTGTTTGTATACTATTTATTAAGGAATATTCCTTCATAATGTGGGAAAGCTGTCCTCTTTGATAACATGGCTTCAGAAGGGATGCACATAAAATAGTGCTCACTAGGGTAACATGAGTAAACCAGTTCCCTGCCCAGGATTTGACCAATGCTTTGTGATGAACCAATATATGGCAATAAATATAACAATAGTAATAATAATAATAATAATAATGATAATAATGCACCATAAATCTGGTTAATTGTAGAAGCAGAAACTTTCTATAAGTACTGAATACCTACTGGATGTTAAATATCTTATGTCTTTCAAATAGTTATATTTGATCGGTTCATCAGTAAATACAATACTAGTATTGCATTTATAATGGGATTTTTAACTTTCATAATCGTTTTCACTGTCTATTATTTTCCTTTTCAGTTGGCTACACACAACAGTTTAGAATTCATGCCAATTAGTCATGGTCCATATGGATGCCTTTATGTGCCATGTTTGTGAGCAAGTAGGGATCATGCATGATATACCTCAGTGTCACTGCAAGTCATGTAATGCTAAATATTATCTGCTGTGAAGGCAATGGTTTCTTCTTGGTCGGGAAATGTTTGGATGGATTCTTTATTCTTTTCTAATTCAAAGTGCTACAGAGTAGACTATTGACACAAAATAGACTTAGTATGAAAATATGGGCTAGAGGAAGCAATAATCTATATGTTTTGAGTGTTATTTTTCATTAGGATCAAAAACACGAGTGATTTTTGGCCTGAAGGTAAATCACAGATGGACAGGGCTCAGATGGCACATGAAGATACAGAAGTGAATAAGATTCCCTAGTGAGAACTGAGAGTGCATCTTGGCAAAAGATAATTTGTCTCCTATATAGTGGGGTCTTTATACACAACCTTTGCCCATTCCTCCATCTGGTTTCTGTGTCAAATAGCATTAATTCAGATCTTAGTGGTCTGATTCTCAACCAATTCAAACACAGCAATTATCCCAAACATATACTAAAATGTGCATGTCCACAGTTCCATGTATACATAATTATTTGAGAGTGAATAGGTGGGATAATGCTGACTTCAGTGAAAAGTATACATAAGTTATTGAAAAAGTCAAATCATCATAGTAACAATATTCCAAGTACAAGGATAAAAATAAATCCCACTCTTTAGAAGCCTTTACTAATATCCCTGTTTTTTTATCTTGAACATTAAACTCTTGTTACTGAAAGAATCACCAGCCTTAGGGAAAAATGCCTGGATAAGAAAGTAAAATTAGACGTGATTGAGTGCTAAGAAAAATACTGGCTGATGAATCACTTCTTAAATAAAGAATAGTTTACTTTCCTCAAAAAGAAAGAAAAAAGCAACTAGAGCTTAATAGTGGCATAGTTTCTGTACTCTAGATTGTCTGATAGTTGATATATAATACAAGTAATAATATCAAGGTAATGTTACCATTATTCCTCCTGGATTATTTAAAAATGGAAAGTGATTAACACAAAACGATGTATTTGGTTGAATTGTTTTCAGTCTCTGCTTATCTTTGTGCTTTATTGTTGGATCAATTTCAAATTAGGCACAGATCCACTGAACTCTCCTTGGACACAGGCTTCTTTCAAAGAGACTAGTACCTAATTTATAGTTAGCTTTATAAGCTGATCAACCTGAAGGGGGAAAATCAGCCCAACAAGACTTCATATGTTCTAATTTGTCATTTTTAAATTCTGGAGGCAGTCTAATAATTGCAAACTATTATTAAGGTGACAATTAACTGACTATAAAGGATGCTTTTTTGGAAGTGTCTCAGTGACCTGAGTAATTTATATTTACCCTCCTAAAACTAAGAGACTAAACATATGCTAGAGAAAATTGGCCTAGAGAATGCATTATTTCACAATATGCTGTGATTATACATGGACCAACCGTCATCAGCATTTGTTGAGTTATTGTATGTAAAGCCTAATGCTATGGACTATGGGGAGATAGATGAATTAGAAAATGTACTTCATCTTCTTCAAATGTTCAGTCTTGTGGAGTTTTATAATGTATATTCATGGAAGAAAATGACTTTGGGATTAGTATCAAAATAGATAATCATGATAGATAGAGTCCACAGTGAGAAGGGAAATGATACATAGAGTACGGAATAATCAGGGGTGACTCGGCTTTTATGAAAGGCTTTGGTAACTGTTTGAAACTAAATGCTAAGTGGAGGATAGTATAGCCTCATCAATACTTTTGAGCTAATAGAAAGGAACAGCAGAAGCTATCCTGGCAGTCATTCAAATGAAAATATGCTCACTGATGACATGGTCCACCTCATATTTAATAGGAACAGCTTGTGGAAGGTCAGAAGGAAAAAAGGATGATGGCAAATAACAGAGGGATGTAACCAGCTAGAGATCTTAATCAAAGAAACTCCACTTGGCTTTCTGTAAAAACCAAATGGTAAGAAGCTGCATAAAGGAAAGAAAAACAAATTTTTTCTATAATAAATATTCCTTTAAAAAATAACAACTTTACCAAGTAAGTAATCTAACATTAGCCTAAAAGCATTGAATTTTGTCATACAACAGTACATTCTTAACAGCAGTTTTACTGAGAAATATGCTGATTTTGTGCTAACTGAATACAGATAATCACAAGCATAATGTTCTTCTAGACTTGGTACTACATTAAATAAATGCGTTTGGTCAGTCGTTTTTACTTGTTAGCATCATACTCCTGAATGTAGACAATTGATAATGAATGTAATTACCAACTATTCAAATAGACTAGCTCTATGGAACTATTTTTAAGCATTCGTATTTCAACAATAGTGCAGAAGGGAACTATGGTAGAAATATTTTGTATTCTGACTATATTTGCATATTTGTGTCAGTTGCTTGATTCAAACCAATTAGACTACAGTTATCTAAAAAACCATATGGTGAACAAATAAAGCATACAAGACCAGTTAAACATCAAAAGCATATCATTTGCATAGTTAGAAAGGAACACTGACAGAAAAAATATTTATTATTCAAGGAATATCCAACCTAATAGAAGCAGTATCTTTATATTTTAAATCTATATGTATTGAAACAGATGATTATTGTTCAAACATTTGTCAATGTTGTACTAACTTGGGGCATAGTATATAGAAAATGAGTGATGTTGCTGGGCACAGTGGCTCACGCCTGTAATCCAGGCACTTTGGGAGGCCAAGGCGGGCAGATCATGAGGTCATGAGTTTGAGACCAGCCTGGCCAGCATGGTGAAACCCCGTCTCTACTAAAAGTACAAAAATTAGCCGGGCATGGTGGTGCGCGTCTGTAATCCCAGCTACTCAGGAGGCTGAGGTAGGAGAATCCTTGACCCTGGGTGGCGGAGCTTGCAGTGAGCTGAGATCACGCCACCGCACTCCAGCCTGGGCAACAGAGTGAGACTCCGTCTCAAAAAAATAAAAAAATAAAAAAGAAAATGAATGATATGTGGAGCATGATTCAAACAACTGTCTAAACAAGCATATCAATAACAGAATGACTTTGTAAGTTTTTTTGGAATTTCTAACTTAGACATTTTTATTAAGACTATTCTTACCAACACATAAGGACATAATTATCACTAACTCACTTAATTATTATCATAATATTTTACTTTAAAATTTTTGACCTAAAATAAATATATAAACACTTTACAACTTTCTTTACTTTAGGGGAACAGGATATTTTTTAACTACATAACTATTACATTTAGGTCATCTAGGCCATACCCCCACATTCAGGCACATAGATACCATGGTACACAGAATAATGGCCTCCCGAAGATATCCATGTCCTAATCCCCATAACTTTTGAATATGTATGCTTATGTGGTAAAAATGACATTGCAGATGTGTTTAATGTTAACAATCTTGAGATAAGGAGAGTGTCTTGGATTACCCAGATGGGCCAAATGTAATCACAATAATCCTTATGAGGTGAAGGCAGGAGGCTCAGAGTCAGAGTAGGAGATAGGGTGATAGAAGCAGAGACGTGTATATGGGAGAGAAAGAGAGAGGAGAAAGAAGAAAAGAAACAGGAAAAAGGGAAAGAGTGAGAGAGAATAATTTGAAGTTGCTACTGGCTTTGAATACAGAGGAAGGGGACATGGGCCAAGGAATGTAGGTACTCTTTAGCATTTGGAAAAGGCAAAGAAATGGATTGTCCCCTAGATCCTAAGAAAGAACACAGCCCTGCTGATGCGTTTGAGATTTCTGACCTCCTTACCTATAAGATAATAAATTTGTGTTATTTCAAGCCACTAAGTTTGCATCAATATGAACTAATACAGAGACCCTACCGGTGAAAGTGCTATGTTTTCACTTAAAACTTTTGTTGCGTCTTGAAGTTCTGCCCTTTTAGTAGACATATCATCAGAGAGAGACTTGGTCATTTAAACAACACTTTTACCTTGGGGCTTCCAATACATCTATATGTCTTCTTGTCCTACTGAGATCGTCACTCATCATACTTTTCAATTTATTCTTCTCAGACTGTAATGTATGCAAAAAGATACTGGAAACAAAAATATCATGCAAGCCATTCCAAATATTTAAAAATTTTGTTTGGCTTATGCCAGGTCATTTTATATGGACCTGGTTTAAGTCATGTTTGTCAAAATATATGTGTATGATAAGATTTGTAAATTTGAATGTCATCTAGCTTTGAGCAGTATTATATTTGGAGTTATTTAAATTATGTTCCCCTCAATAACGAGTGATAAACATTTAACCAGTACTCAACATATTCTATAGCCTTAGTGGAATGCAATAAATATTGGTTGCAAATAATCAATAAACTAACCCTAGAAATACAAACTGAATAATTTAAAAATTAAGTCACAACCTCTTCGCATTTAGTTCATTATCAAAATGTGGGTAAAATTTAAATATCACATAAAGTATTTAGCACACATCATTTTATCATTAACTGTAGCACTATATTCATTTACAATAATTTATTCCATCCTCCTAAATCCATATGCATTTTAATCTTTCAATGTACTACTTGTATAAATGGCAGACTGCCTTTCTTGCTGGATTCAGGTTTGGTAATTGAGTTCTTTTCTTGTAATGATGATTAGGGTGTAAGTTAGTCAAATATTGTTATGGGAACCCCTGTGCCTCAAAAAGAATTGAGTCAGTGTGCTTCCTCATTACTAAGAGTGGTGAAGCTGGATACCAATGAGCCAGCCATTTGAGAGACTTCTGAATTGGAAGGAAGATTGAATTAAAGATGGCATCTATGATTCCTTCCACCTTGAAGAGTCTATGATTCTACTCTAGAACTTAAGGCTGGCCATCCAAATGGACATAGCATAGTCAGCTTCGCTGATGCAGCTCTTTTCACTAGTCACCATGGCTGAACTATTTTGTCACCATCTTATCAGTATGTTCTTGCAGACAGCCTTGCAGCTGTCTATAAGAACATACTACACAGCTAATAAAGACATACCTGAGACTGGGTAATTTATTAAGGAAAGAGGTTTAATGGACTCACAGTTCCACATGGCTCGGGAGGCTTCTCAATCGTGGTGGAAGGCAAATAAGGAGCAAAGTCATGTCTTATGTGGAGGCAGGCAAGAGAGCCTCTGCAGGGGATCTCCCATCTATAAAACCAAGAGATCTTGTGAGACTTATTCACTACTATGAGAACAGTATGGGGTAAACTGCTCCCATGATTCAATTATCTCCACCTGGCCCCACCCTTGACACATGGGGATTATTACAATTCAGGGTGATATTTGGATGGAGACACAGCCAAACCGTATCATTCCATCCCTGCCCCTCCCACATCTCATGTGCTCACATATCAAAACCAATCATGCATTCCCAGCAGTACCCCAAAGTCTTAACTCATTTCAGCATTAACTCAGAAGTCCACAGTCCAGAGTCTTATCTGAGAAAAGGCAAGTCCCTTGTGACTATCAGCCTGTAAAATCAAAAGCAAGTTAGTTACTTCCTAGATTCAATGGGGATACAGGCATTAGGTAAATACGCCTGTTCCAAATGGGAAAAATTGGCCAAAACAAAGGGGCTACAGGTCCCCTGCAAGTCTGAGATCCAGCAGGGCAGTCAAATCTTAAAGCTTCAAAATGACCTCCTTTGACTCCATGTCTCACATCCAGGTCACGCCGATGCAAGTGGTGGGTTCCCGTGATCTTGGGCAGCTTCACTCCTGTGGCTTTTCAAGGTACAGCCTCCATCTCAGCTGCTTTCACAGGCTGGTGTTGATTGCCTGTGGCTTTTCAAGGTGCATGGCGCAAGCTGTCAGTGGATCTACCATTCTGGGGTGTGGAGGATGATGGCCATTTTCTCACAGCTCCACTAGGTAGTGCCCCAGTGGGGACTCTGTGTGGAGGCTTCAACCCCACATTTCCCTTCCACACTGCCCTAGCAGAGGTTCTCCATGAGGGCATTGTCCCTGCAGCAAACTTCTGCCTGGACATCCAGGTGTTTCCTTACATTCTTTGAAATCTAGGCAGAGGTTCCCACACCTCATTTCTTGACTTCTGTGCACTCACAGGCTCAAGATGTGGAAGCTGCCAAGGCTTGGGGCTTGCACCCTCTGACGCAATAGCCTGAGCTGTACTTGGCCCCTTTTAGCCATAGCTGGAGCAGCTTGGATGCAGGGCACCAAGGCCAGAGGCTGCAGATAGCAGGGTGGCCCTGGACCTGGCTCACAAAACCATTTATGTCTCCTAGGCCTCTGGGGCTGTGATGGGAGGGACTGCCATGAAGGTCTCTGACATGCCCTGGAGACATTTTTCTCATTTTCTTGGTGAGTAACATTTGGGTCCTCGTTACTTATGCAAATCTCTGTAGCCAACTTGAATTTATCCCCAGAAAATGGGTTTTTCTTTTATGTCGCATAATCAGGCTGCAAATTTTTCAAACTTCTATGCTCTCCTTCCTCTTGAACACTTTGGCACTTAGAAATTTCTTCTACCAGATACCCCAAATCTCCTCAGGTTCAAAGTTCTACATATCTCTAGGTCAGGGGCAAAAAGCCATCAGTCTGTTTGCTAAAGCACAACAAGATTCACCTTTGCTCCAGTTTCCAACTAGTTTCTCATCTCCATGTGAGACCATGTCAGCCTGGACCTTATTATCCATATCAACTTTTTGGTCTAATCCATATTCAGCAAATCTCTAGGGAGTTCCAAATGTTCCCACATCTTCCTGTCTTCTGAGACCATGTCAGCCTGGACCTTATTATCCATATCAGCTTTTTGGTCTAATCCATATTCAACAAATCTCTAGGAAGTTCCAAATGTTCCCACCTCTTCCTGTCTTCATAGCCCTTGAAGTCTCTAGGAAATTCCAAACTTTCACACATTTTCCTATATTCTCCTGAGCCCTCCAAACTGTTACAACCTGTTTCAACCTGGGTAACTGCCTGTTACCCAGTTCCAAAGTCGCTTCCACATATTTGGGTATCTTTACAGCAGTACCCCACTCTACCAGTACCCATTTACTGTATTAGTCTGTTCTCACATGGCTAATAAAATCATACCTGAGACTGGGTAATTTATTAAGGAAAGAGGTTTAATGGACTCACAGTTCCACATGGGTGGAGAGGCCTTACAGTCATGGAGGAAGGCAAATGAGGAGCAAAGTCACGTCTAACATGGCAGCAAACCAGAGAGCTTGTGCAAGGAAATTCCCATTTATACAACTGTCAGATCTCAGGTGACTTATTCACTACCATGAGAACAGTATGGGGGAAACCGCCCTCAAGACTGAATTATCTCCACCTGGCCCCACCGTTGACATGTGGGGATTATTACAATTCAAGGTGAGATTTGGGTGGGGACACAGCCAAATGATATTAATTCATATAGTCAACTCTGAAGGGATTCCCTTCAATTAGCTCTTCAACTTTTATAAGAGAGTTTTAGAATTATGAAATTAAATCAAGTGCCAACCACAGAATATTTTCCTGGGCAGAATGAAGAAAAAAAGTGGTATCATTGTTTTACAGTAACAGCTTAAATTCAGCATTCCAGAAAGGGTTAGAATATGCAAATTGGGCTGTGATTCCCCTCTGGAGTCTCTCTTTGCCTGTGAGTACCTTCCTCAGAGAACATGTTATTTCATAGAAAATACATCATTCCATAATTACTGAATAGGAGAAAACTAATGGATATTTTCTCGGATCAAAATAATACAGTATGTTTTTTTGTTTTGCAATGGAAATTATTGGTATAAAATTACGCACAACAAAGTGGTATTCTGAATTCAAAGAAGAGATGAAATTACACAAACTATTCTTATTTGTGTTCAAGTCTAGAGAATAGTTTAGAAAAAGGCAATGACCAAAGGTTGTCTGTGTCTGAATCCAAAGCAGTTTCAATATGCCTTTGAACTTTTACAATCTTTATATAATTTATTTTTCTTCAACACAGAGCTGTCAAGCATCTTTGAATAATCAGTGTACCAAAGATCTAAGTATTTCTCAACTAATTACATTGATACAGCAAGAACCTGTCTGTTAAAACACTGTAATTTCCCTCCCCCTCAAAGTTTTTCATGCTTCTGTTCGTGAAAGGTTAAACTTCTCATTTAAAAGCAAGTCAAATTAAACTGAAAAAATAAACATAACTAAAACCTCTTTAGGATTATTTGAGCACTGACCCAGTAGTAATTGAAGTCCCTTCTAACTCCAACCACTTATGTGTGTGGAGAAGCTGCCATTTAAATGTTTGGTTTATTCTAATATGTTAGTTATTTGTAGTATATGATATGATATCATCAATTATCAGGGCATACAATAAATCTGTTGTTTTATATAGTCAGTGTAGCATTATATAGCCTTTCATTACTCACACAAACTTACATGTGTAAGCCACATATTAATATTAAATTTACTTAGATTTTTTTTCCTTTTTTTTGAGACGTAGTCTTGCTGTGTCTCCCAGGCTGGAGTGCAGTGACGCGATCTCTGCTCACTGCAAGCCCCGCCTCCTGGGCTCACGCCATCCTCCTGCCTCAGCCTCCCGAGTAGCTGGGACTACAGGTGCCCACCACCATGCCCGGCTGATTTTTTGTATTTTTTAGTAGAGATGGGGTTTCACCATGTTAGCCGGGATGGTCTCAATCTCCTGACCTTGTGATCCACCCTCCTCAGCCTCCCAAAGTGCTGGGATTACAGGCATGAGCCACCGTGCCCGACCTCCTCTTTTTTTTTTAAGATAAGGTCTCACTCTATTACCCAGGCTGGAGTGCAGTGGCACAGTCTCGGCTCACTGTGACCTCTGCCTCCCAGGTTCATGCAATTCTCCTGCCTCAGCGTCCTGAGTAGTTGGGGCTGCAGGCACACACCACCATGTCTGGCTAATTATTGTATTTTTAGTAGAGACAGGATTTCTCCATGTTAACCAGGCTGGTCTCAAACTCTTGGCCTCAAGTGATCTGCCCGCCTTGGCCTCCCAAAGTGTTGGGACTACAGGCATGAGCCACTGTGCCTGGCCTTAAATTTACTTAGTTTTTTTTTTTTTAACGAGGGCCTTTTCTTTGCAAATTTAGCTCCAAAAGATACGCTGAGATCAAAAAGGAGCAAGAGATCTATTAAATTCCTAATTTAACAGCCATATTCATAGCAGGCTGAGGAAGATCTGAGGACCCATATATTTTCTGTCACTATTGTATAATAGGTAGATGTAGAAGCTAGTAGGGTTGGCCAAGTCTGATTGGAGAAAGTTATGGTTAGAGAAAAATATTGATTTTCTAATCTTCTATGCAGTAGAATTCCTTCTCTCTTTGTGATGGAGAGAGAAAAAGAGAGAGAGAGAGAGAGGAATATATTCTTTGTATATGTAGTCCTATGTAATCAGGTACAGGATTGGAAACTGAGGGTCAAGGAGGTTAAGTGATTTATGCAAAATTAAAAAACCAATAAGGTGCTCGCTTCGGCAGCACATATACTAAAATTGGAACGATACAGAGAAGATTAGCATGGCCCCTGCGCAAGGATGACACGCAAATTCGTGAAGCGTTCCATATTTTTGGCTAATATCCAGAATCTACAATGAACTCAAACAAATTTACAAGAAAAAAACAAACAACCCCATCAAAAAGTGGGCAGAGGACATGAACAGACACTTCTCAAAAGAAGACATTTATGCAGCCAAAAAACACATGAAGAAATGCTCCTCATCACTGGCCATCAGAGAAATGCAAATCAAAACCACAGTGAGATACCATCTCACACCAGTTAGAATGGCCATCATTAAAAAATCAGGAAACAACAGGTGCTGGAGAGGATGTGGAGAAATAGGAACACTTTTACACTGTTGGTGGGACTGTAAACTAGTTCAACCATTGTGGAAGTCAGTGTGGCGATTCCTCAGGGATCTAGAACTAGAAATACTATTTGACCCAGCCATCCCATTACTGGGTATATACCCAAAGGACTATAAATCATGCTGCTATAAAGACACATGCACACGTATGTTTATTGCGGCACTATTCACAATAGCAAAGAGTTGGAACCAACCCAAATGTCCAACAACGATAGACTGGATTAAGAAAATGTGGCACATATACACCATGGAATACTATGCAGCCATAAAAAATGATGAGTTCGTGTCCTTTGTAGGGACATGGATGAAACTGGAAAACATCATTCTCAGTAAACTATCGCAAGGACAAAAAACCAAACACCGCATGTTCTCACTCATAGGTGGGAATTGAACAATGAGAACTCATGGACACAGGAAGGGGAACATCACGCTCCGGGGACTGTTGTGGGGTGGGGGGAGGGGGGAGGGACAGCATTAGGAGATACACCTAATGCTAAATGACGAGTTAATGGGTGCAGGAAATCAACATGGCACATGGATACATATGTAACAAACCTGCACATTGTGCACATGTACCCTAAAACCCTAAAGTATAATAAAAAAAAAAAAAAAAAAAAAAAACAGTAAGTAGCAGAACTAGACTTGAACCTATGACTTCCCAATTCAAAATCTTATGTTCCATTCAAAACAACATGCCATCTAGGGACAGTTTTATATTTTAGTAATTGAGTTTCTAAGTTACATACAGTAAACTTCACTTTTTGGTTTCTGAGTTTTGATCAATGCATAGAGCCCCTAACTACAACCACAATTTCATCAACCACCCACCCCAAATTCCCTCACGCTGCACCTTTGGAAGAAAATCTTTTCTACATCTTAATAATGTCAAAGAGAAAAAAAAGGAAAGAAAGGGAGGAAAGGAGGGAGGGAGATTCTTCTCTACTTCTCAGTTGTCAAGGGGGTCTTTTCCTTGGTCCTTGAGCCACAAAGAGGAGCTGTCTATAGGAGTTTTCTGTCTGTGGATTTCTGCAACTTGGATCAAAGCTAGGGGATCAAGGAGAAAAGCAACACACAAACAAACAAACAAACAGGAAAAGCATCACAGTACTTGTCCTTCACTTTTTAGCTTCTCTCTTCAAACACCCTATTATTATTTAATTTTCAAAGTCCTCAGATAGTTGCTTTTTATATGTAATCCATATTTCTTATTAGTAATCAGAGGGAGAGAAAAGCTGTAGTTGGCTTTATTCCAACTTGACCAGCATGAAAAATCCAGTTTGAATTTAAGGAGGAGACATGAATCCCTTGGTGGAATAAACTCCAAAGGGAAAATAGGATCTATGACTATTGAGACTAGAATAGCACAAGATGCTCTTTCGGTAATACTTAAAAAGCCAAACACAAATTAAGCCCTCAGCAATAACAGGAATATATACTTGAAGAGATTAATCTTTATACTGCAACTGAATTTAACAAATATTACAACATCAAGTTTACTTTTGCAATCTCTGGCCAGTAACAAAAGATGTTCTGGATTTGTCATTTGTTCTGAGGTAGAAAGATTAATAAATAAAAGACCAGGCATCTAGCATGTGTATGGAACATAGAATATCTTTGAGGCGCCTAAGAACCCTCGTTTTATATTACGGAACTAAAAAATGTGGGTCTACTCAATTATTTCTGCAGATTAATTTTATATCTGTGTCTCCATACAGAAACAGTTGTATTTAAAAGAAAACTGTGCTTTAGAGGATATGATTGCCCTCTAGTGGTTGTCACCCAAACTACAGACCAGAATTACCAAGGTATCCAGGAAGCCCTGAGGAAGAACTTGGCAAAAATCACCTACATACAGTAAACGTCAAGGACCCCCTTCATACTCATTCTAAGGACACATAATTATATTAAATATTTGATCTTCTTTTTTCTAAGTTGTTCATAACAAACTTTATTTCACACAATATATCAAAATATTGACATTTTCAACATGTAGTTTATAAATACCATTAATAAGGGATTTTACATTATCTTTTCATACTAAAACTTAAAAATCCAGTATTTGTGTCAGAACACATCTTAATTGTGAGTAGCCACATATTGAGTGATTAGTAGTTACATGTGACTAGCTGATACCATATTGGACAGAATGGCTTTAGTCACCTATAGTTATTAATTATTCAAAGTTTTCCTTGCATATAGTCATTACACCAAAATCTTTTAGTAGATTGTGAAAACCTTCCAGTTGGTTTTCTGTTATTTTAGGTTGGCAATATATAATGATAAATTATAACAATTTTCACTTCTATTTAAATATGTAGCAATTTATTGTAGTTTTCTAATCCATTGCATGTGATAGAACCTATAGAAAATATTTTTATTTTACTTTTTTTCACTGTGGTAAAAACACGTAACATGAGATCTATCCTTTTGCCAAACTTTTAAGTGCGTAATACAGTATTGTTAAACTATAGGCACAGGATTTTATGACAGATCTCTGAAACTTATTCATCTTGCGTAACTGAAACATACACATTGAACAGTCAGGTGCTGGCAACAACCATTTTACTCTCTGTTTCTATGAGTTTGACTATTTTAGATGCCTCATTTAAGTGAAATCATGCAATACTTGTCCTTCTGAGACTGGCTTATTTCCCATAGCGTAATGTCTTCAAGGTTCATCCACATTCAGTCAATATGGGAGTATTTTGTTCTCCATAGAAAGTAAATAATGTTCAATAGTGTATAACACATTTCGTTGATCCATTCACTTATTGATGAACATTTAGGTTATTTCCATATCATCTTTATTAGGAATAATGCTTCAATGAGCATGGGAGTGTAGAAATCTCATTGACATACTGATTTCAAATCCTTTGAGTAGATATCCACAAGTAGTATTATAGTTACATTTTAAACTTTTAGAAATGAACCTTCATATTGTTTTCTATAGTGGCTGTACCATTTTACAATTCCACCAACAGAGTACGAGTATTCCAATGTCTCTATGCCCTCTCCAAAGCTTATCTTTTGTTTTTTCATACTAGTCATTCTAACAGTTGTGAAGTGATATTTCATTGTGGTGTTGACTTGCATTTCTCTGATGATTAGAGGCATTAAGCATTTTTTTTTTTTTTTTTTGAGACGGGGTTTCTGCTCTTGTTGCCCAGGCTGGAGTGCAATGGCATGATCTTGGCTCACTGCAGGCTTTGCCTCCCAGGTTCAAGCGATTCTCCTGCCTCAGCCTCCCAAGCAGCTGGGATCACAGGCATTCGCCACCACACTCGGCTGATTTTGTATTTTTAGTAGAGATGGGGTTTCACCATGTTGACCAGGTTGTTCTTGAACTCCTGACCTCGGATGGTCCAACAGCCTCATCCTCCCAAAGTGCTGGAATTACAGGCGTGAGCCACTGCACCCAGCCAAGCATCTTTTAATATACTTGTCTATTTGTATGTCTTTTTCAGAGAATTGTCTATTCAAATACTTTACTCATTTTTAATTGTTTTTTCTTTTTTTGCTATTGAGTTGTAGGAGTTCCTTATATATTTGGGATATTCATCACTTATCAACTATAATTTGCAAATATTTTCTTTCATTCTGTAGCATACAGTGTTCACATCACTAATCATTGTTTCCTTTGCTGTGCAGAAACTTTTTAGTTTGATGTATTCCCACTTGTCTATGTATATGTTTATTACCTCTGCTTTTGATGTCATATAAGACCAATGGCACTAAGTTTTTCCCCTTTGTTTTCTTCTAGGATTTTAATAATCTCTGGCTCTGTGCCTAAGTTTTTAATCCGTTTTGAGTTTACTTTTGTGTATGATATAATATTACACTCCAGTAACTTTTTTGGCATATGGCTATCTAATTTTCCCAGCACAATTTGTTGAAGAACCAATCCTTTCTCCATTGTGTATCCTTGGCATCCTTGTCAAAGATCTGTTGACTGTATAGGTGTGGATTTATTTCTAGGCTCTTTATTATATTCTATTGGTGTATATATATCTGTTTTTATGCCAGTAGCATAGTGTTTTAAAAAATACCAAGGCTTCCAATCCAGGAACACGGGATATCTTTCATTTATTTATGTCTTCTTTAATTACTTTAATCAATGTTTTATAGTTTTCAGTGTATGAGTCTTACCTCCTTGGTTAAGTTTATTGCTAAGTATTTTATTATTTTGGATGCTATTGTGTGGGAGATTATTTTCTTACTTTCTTTATTGAATAGTTTATTGTTAATGTATAGAAAAGCAACTGATTTCTGTAGGTTGATTTTGTATCCTGCAAAGTTACTGAATTCTTTAACAGTTTATTTGGCATCTTTAGAGCTTTTCTACATATAGAAATGTCATGTCATCTACCAACAAAAATAATCTCACTTCCTTCCAATTTGGATGCCTTTTATTTTTTTTTCTTCCTTAATTATTTTGGCCAGGACTCCCACTACTATATTAAATAAAAGTGGCAAGTGTAGACATCCTGCTTTAGTGCCTGACCTTAGAGGAAAAGCTTTCAGCTTTTCACCACTGAAAATGATGTGTCTATGAGCTTGACATATATTCCTTCCATTGTGTCAAGTTAAATTCGATTTAAACCTAGTTTCCTGAGGATTTTTATTATGAAATGCTGTTCTTGTCAAACGCTTTTTCTGCATCTATTGATATGATCATATGATTTTCATCCTTCATTCTGTTAATATGGTATATCACATTTTTTGATTTGTGTGTTTTGCGAAGTCTTGCATCCCAGGGAGAAATTCCACTTGATCATGATACATGGTCCTTTTAATGTGCTTTTAATTACAGTTTGCTAGTATTTTGTTGAATATTTGGCATCTGTGTTCATCAGGGGTCTTGGGCTGTAATTTTTAGTTTTGTAGTGTCATTGTGTTGCTTTGGTATCATGGTAATGCTGACCTCAAAAAATGGGTCTGAAAACTATCTCCTTTCATTTTTTAGAAGAGTTTGAGAAGAATTAGTGTTAATTATGCTTCAAGTATTTGGTGGAATTTACCAGTGAAGCCATCTTTTCCTGGGTTTTATAGTAGAAAATAATAATAAAAATGTTATTAATACATCAGCTCTTTACTCATTTTTGATGGCTTAGATATAATATTTCTTCATGACTCGGTCTTGGTAGGTTGTCTGTTTCAAGGAAGTTATCTATTTCTCCTCAGTTATCCAATTTTTGGCATATAATGATTGATAACAGTATCTTCTCATCATTTTTATTTCAGTGGTATCATTTGTAATGTCTTATAGCTAATTTTTTATTTTATTTATTTGTATCTTCTCTGTTTTAATCTAGCTAAAGGTTTGTCAATTTTCTTTTTTTCAACTTTCCTGGTCTTTTAAAAAATTTTGCAACCTACTCATCTGACAAAGGGCTAATGTCCAGAATCTACAATGAACTCAAACAAATTTACAAGAAAAAAACAACCCCATCAAAAAGTGGGTGAAGGATATGAACAGACACTTCTCAAAAGAAGACATTTATGCAGCCAAAAAACACATGAAAAAAATGCTCATCATCACTGGCCATCAGAGAAATGCAAATCGAAACCACAATGAGATACCATCTCACACCAGTTAGAATGGTGATCATTAAAAAGTCAGGAAATAACAGGTGCTGGAGAGGATGTGGAGGAATAGGAGCACTTTTACACTGTTGGTGGAACTGCAAACTAGTTCAACCATTGTGGAAGTCAGTGTGGCGATTCCTCAGGGATCTTGAACTAGAAATACCATTTGACCCAGCCATCCCATTACTGGGTACATACCCAAAGGACTATAAATCATGCTGCTATAAAGACACATGCACACATATGTTTATTGCAGCACTATTCACAATAGCAAAGACTTGGAACCAAGCCAAATGTCCAACAACGATAGACTGGATTAAGAAAATGTGGCACATATACACCATGGAATACTATGCAGCCATAAAAAAGGATGAGTTCATGTCCTTTGTAGGGACATGGATGAAACTGGAAACCACCATTCTCAGTAAACTATCGCAAGGACAAAAAACCAAACACCGCATGTTCTCACTCATAGGTGGGAATTGAACAATGAGAACACATGGACACAGGAAGGGGAACATTACACACCAGGGCCTGTTGTGGGGTGGGGGGAGGAGGGAGGGACAGCATTAGGAGATATACCTAATGCTAAATGACGAGTTAATGGGTGCAGCACACCAACATGGCACATGTATACATATGTAACAAACCTGCATGTTGTGCACATGTACCCTAAAACTTAAAGTATAATAATAAAAAAAGAAAAATTTTCTACATGTCATCTGCAAAAAAAATCAACTGTTATTTTAATTTTTTCTATTGTTTTTCTATTCTCTATGTCATTTATTTCTCCTTTAGTCATTATTTTTTTTCCTCTGACAACTTTAGGCTTAATTTGTTCTTCTTTTTCTAGTTTCTTGAGGTGTAAAGTTAAGATATTCAACTGAAATTCTTCCTTTGTAATGCAGGCCTTCATTGCTGTAAAATCCCTTCTTAATACTGCTTTTGCTTCATCCCATATGACTTGACGTATTATAAATCTATTTTAATTTATCTCAAGATATTTTCCAATTTCCCTTTTGATTTCCCCCTTGACTGATTGGTTGTACAAGAGTATGTTTTAGTTTCTACATATTTTTGAATTTTTTGGTTTTCCTTCTGTAATTGATTTCTAGATTCATTCTATTGTGGTCAGAAAAGAGACTTCATATGGTTTCCATCTTCTTAAATTTGTTTTGACTTTTTTTTGACCTATGTAAATTGAATAGATTGTTTTGTATATGTCTCTTAGTTCTATTTGGTCTGTAGTGTTCAAGTAACTGTTTTTATTGACTTTCTGTCTGGATGTTATAGTCATTACTGAAAGTGGAATATTGGAGTCTCTTACCATTATTGTATTTCTGTATATTCTTCCCTTTAGTCCTATCAATATTTGCTGTATTTATTTTTATGTCTTCGGATGTTGGCTGCATATATATTTATTATGTCTTCCTCTTAAATTTATACTTTTATCATTATATGCATTATTTTGTCTTTTATATGTATTCTTATGTATAATTATATGCATTCTTATACATAGCTAATATGCATTCTTTATTATGATAGTTTTTTTTTTTTTTTGAGATGGAGTCTTGCTCTGTCGCTCAGGCTGGAGTGCAGTGGTGCGATCTTG
Source organism: Symphalangus syndactylus (assembly GCF_028878055.3). NCBI lineage: Eukaryota > Metazoa > Chordata > Mammalia > Primates > Hylobatidae > Symphalangus > Symphalangus syndactylus. The sequence goes on along the minus strand of NC_072447.2, from coordinate 148,031,983 downwards.
GCTCACTGCAAGCCCCGCCTCCCAGGTTCAAGTGATTCTCCTGGCTCAGCCTCCCCAGTAGCTGGGATTACAGGCGCATGCCACCATGTCTGGCTAATTTTTTGTATTTTTAGTAGAGATTGGGTTTTGCCATGTTAGCCAGGATGGTCTCGATCTCCTGACTGCCTGATCTGCCCAGCTCAGCCTCCCAAAATGCTGAGATTACAGGTGTGAGCCACTGCACCCGACCCCTTTATTATGATAGTTTTTGACTCAAGGGGTAGTTTTTCAGATATGAATATAGCCAGCCTTACTCTTTCTGATTACCATTTGCATGGGATAGCTTTCTCCATCCCTTCATATTCAGCCTATTTGTGTGCTTAAATCCAAAAGGATTTTGTAATAGACAGTATATATTTGGATTTAAAAAAATCGATTTAGCCCTTCTATGTCTTTGGTTAGAGAATGTAATCCATTTACATTTAAAGTAGTTATTGATCAGAAAAGAATGACTGTCACTTTGTTCATGGGTTTTTGTCTGTTCTGTAGTCCTCTTTTATTGTATTACATTGTGATTCATTGATTTTTATAGTGATATGTTTTGATTCCTTTTTGTTTTTTTTTGCGTGTATCTACTATAGATATTTTCTTTGTGTTTAACATGAATGAGGCTCACACAAAACATCTTACAGTTATAAAAGTCTATTTTAACTTGATAACAACTTAAAATCAATCACATACAAATAAAAACTCTATATACTTACTCACCCCAACCCTTTACATTATTGATTTTATAATTTGCATCATTTTATATTTTATATACATTGACATGTTGGTAGTTTTATTTTCAATACATTTGTCTTCTAAATTTTATGAGTTAAAAGCGATTTACACTCTACAATTACTGTATTACATTATTATATATTTGTCTGTATACATATTCTGATGAGTTTTATACTGTCATATGCCTTTGTGCAGCTGTTTAGCATTCTTTCATTTCAACTTGAAGAACTCTCCTTAGCCTTTCTTGTAAGGAAAATTTTAGTGCTAATGAGCTAGCTCAGGTATTATTTGTCTGGCAAAGTCTTTATCTTTACATTTTTAAAGGACATTTTTGTCAGGCATAACATCCTTGGTTGGCAGGTTTTTTTTCCCCTTTCTGCACTTTGAATAGATCACACCACTTGCCCTTGGCCTGCAAGCTTTCTGCTGAGAAAGCATTAAAACCTTTATGAGGTACCATTACATGACAAGTTGCTTTTCTCTTATTGCTTTCAACATTATCTCTTTTTCTTTGAATTTTGACAATTTGATTATAATAGATCTTGGTGTAGAATTTATTTGGATTCATCTTACTTGTAATTTACATGGCCTCATAAATCTGAATGTTCATTTACCTCCTCAGATTTCTAAACATTTTGGTTATTATTTCTTTAAATAATCATTCTTCCTTTTCTTCTTTTACTGAGGTTTCCATAATGCATCTACTGGTTAGCTTGATGGTGTCTTGTAAGTCCAGTATGATTTCCTCACTTTTTCCGTCTTTTTTTTCTTTTTGCTTCTCAGACTGAATAATTTCAAATAACCTATTTTTAAGCCTATTGCTTTTTCTTCTGCTAGATCAAAATCGGCTGTTGATGCCATCTAGTGAATTTTATAGTTAAGGTTTTTATTATTCAGCTTTAGAATTTCTATTTTTTAATAATTTCTCTTTCTCAATATTCTACTTTTGTTCATATGCCATTTTTCTGATTTACTTTAGTTGTCTATCTGTGTTTATTTGTATCTTATATAGTTTTTTCAGTTGATTATTTTTAATTACTTGCCAGGTAATTTATAGTTCTCCATCATTTTGGGATTGGTTACATGAGATTTTTAAAAGTTCACAGATTGCGTCATGTTTTCCTAATTATGTTTCTTGAAGCTTTGTGTTGGTATCTTCATATTTGATGAAAGAGTCATATCTCTCCATTATTATGGACTGGCTTTGACAGAGAAAGGCCTTCACCAGTTAGCTTGGCTAGAGATTCTGGTAGCTGCTCAAACCTTTTCTACAGATGTGTCTTCTTTGGACTTTTGTCCAAAGAAGATTTCTACTAAAAGGGATTTATTGGTTGATTTTCTTTCAGAAGCCTGAAATCTTTTGGGCTCTTTGCTGTCTTACTGCTATACCATAGGTTGAGATACTGGAAGCATACTCCATTTCTCCTTCTTTCTAGGAGAGTTGCCACAGGTTCTGCACCTTGTCTCAATCTTGCAGAGCTGTACCAGCTTCAGCAAGCTGTCTGCCACTCTTCTTTGTTCTTAAGTGCCCCACAACATTTAAACTATACCAGCTCTGCCAGTGCACCAGATGAGGAAAGATAGAAAAAGACAGAAACTGGTTCTTCAGGCAGTTCACCCAAAAATCCGGAAACATTAGACATAATCTCATTCCACCTAAGAAGGAAGTTGTAAGCCAAGGTGCTCGCTCATGGCACTGAGCTGTGCAATATTGGGGGAATTACTAAGGTTGGTACAGTGCAGTTGCTCTTCTTACCCATTTCAATATTAGCTGTTCTGAGTTTTGTGCTCATCTGAGGTACTACAACCTCTTAACTGGATTCTGGACCTCTCATAAAGGTAGTTTGGTTCATGTATCATAATTAAATTGGTGTTTTGTAGGGGGAAGAAAACTGGGACTTCCTATTCATCTTGCTGATGTCACTTTGGATGTTTAATTTTCTAAGATCCATTCCTTTTGCATTAAAGTCAATAGTGACTTTCTTCAGTTTCTACTTACAACTAGCAAACACAAGCATGTATATTTGCGATGCATAAACAAAGGTCCAAATAGTTGAGAATGTAGACTGAAGAGTGTTTCCAAAGGTTGGAGCTCTGTTCAGTGTCATTATTTCAAATAACCAGAAGTTATATTTCTTTATTTTCCATTGGTGTTGACCTTAATTTATGATCCATGTTAAGTTAATTCAACAAATTAATTTATAAAAATTTATTGAGAACCTATACTATTCCACACACTGTTTTAGGCACTGGGAATGCAGCAGTGAACAATACAGACAAAAAATCCCTGTTCTCATGGAGGTTGTATTCTATATGATGGGATTGACCTGGGTAACTTTGTTATTGTTTCATTATTACATATGTAAGTAAAGCAAGACTAAATAAAGTTGTAGTAACAAACAACTCACAAATCTCAGTGACAATACTGTGCTGTGTGTATTTCTTTATATATTTCCTTTTTCACTCTATTTCTATTCTGCTTTAAAATATGACTTATCTCATCATGGCTATCCTGAGGCCCAGGATCATAGGAGCTTCATCTCAACACATGCTTCCATGACTCCATAGTTGTGGAGAAAAAAATAATCTTAAAGATTCTGACTAAAAATGGGACACCATCACTATTCACTAGCATGTCGTTGGCCAAAGCACATAACACAGCTTTTCTTGAGTTCAACAAGGCTGGGTATAATCCTTTTGCAAGTGAGGAAGCAAATTTTTGTAAATGATAATGTATTATAGTAAATTCTTTACACACTTCTTAAATATGTATTATGTCTCTTTTAATGCCAGGACTGTGTTTAATGCTGGGATTAAAACAGTAAACAAGACCTTTTTGCCAGTTAATGAGCTAGGCTTAGGGGGTTAAAAGAGTGAACAAGACTTTTCACAAGTAAAATTACACAATCTAGCCATTGAGACAGAGTTTAAGATAAGTAATTGTACAAATATCTAACTAAGAATAAATAGTATACCAGCTTCCAAATTCCATTAATGGTAGAATAGATTATATTATACAAACTATCTGTCAGATAAAGTAATAAACTCTATATAAAATATTTAAAAGATAACTAGTTGAAGGCACTGAAGAGTGACCAAAAGTAAGTAGAAACTGAATAGGAATCAATGATTGAATGTCACTGTGTGACACTACTATTTATTTGGCTCTTTGCATGTTGACAGTTTATGCAGCATTGTGTGACTAGAAATTTGACATAAACCTGCAGACATATAAGGTTGAAAACTCAAAGCGGGAGTTCAGTGCTTCTGCAGTAACAGGAAGAGTGGAAGTTGCAGTACCAGGGAAGCCATAGAGGGGATGGCCATAAAATTTGTGTATGAGCTCCATGCAAATCTGTATGTAAGATCTATATGAATCCTTAGAACTATACATGGGGATACTGCAAGAAGTACAATATAAAGTAATGGCAGGAAATTGAAGGAAGTTGATTGACAATTTCAGATGCTGCCCACCACAAGAGAGACAGAATTTGGAATCTGATTATAAACAAGTTAACTGCCTGATATATCCCCTACCAAAAAAAAAAAAAAAAAAAAAAAAAAAAAAACACTTTTGAAAAGGAGATAGCAGGACATAGAGTCTCTAAAAAATGTCATTTACATTACTCGGTACCTAATCAGATGTTAGTAGACGTGAAGAAATGAGATTTTTATCTTTAGTCAAGAAAACAAATTGAAAACACTGTCAATGGGCTGTAATTTAGAGTTTACCTAGATGCTGGAATTAACAGGTAAGTACTTTTAAACAACAACTATAAATGTGTTCAAAAACATAAAATATATTCATAATAAGTTAACTTATGGGAAATCTCAGCAGGTAAATTAAAATAATAAAAACTTGGAAATCCTAGAAATGAAAACATACTATACTAGAAGTAATAAATTCACCAGATAAGATTAACAGCTAAATGAAGAGGAAAGAACAAAATGTCAGTGAATTTATACATATACCAATAAAAACCATACAATTGGCCAGACACGGTGGCTCACACCTGTAATCCCAGCACTTTGGGAGGCCGAGGAGGGCGGATCACCAGAGGTTAGGAGTTGCAGACCAGCCTGGACAACATGGTGAAACCTCATCTCTACTAAAAATACAAAAATTAGCCGGGTGTGGTGGTGGGTGCTTGTAATTCCAGATAATTGGGAGACTGAGGAAGGAGAATTGCTTGAACCTGGGAGGCAGAGGTTGCAGTGAGCCGAGATTGTGCCATTGCACTCCAGCCTGGCCAACAAGAGCAAAACTCCGTCTCAAAAAAAAAAAAAAAAAAAAAAAAGAAAAAATCATAAAATCCAGAGAAGAGAGAAAGCATTAGAAATAAGAAAGAAGAATCCCAAGTGACCTGTGAGGAAATATTGAATGATGTAACATACACTTATTGTAGTTGAGAAGTAGAAGACAGAAAAATTGCAGCACAAAATATACATATATGAGGAAAAAAGTCAGAAAATTCAAAAATTGGTGAAAAACATAAATTTACAGATTTAAGAATTTCAGCTAATTCCAAGGTAGACAAATTCAAAGCATATCACATTGTGACACATCATAGTCAAACTGCTAAAATGCAATGATAATGAGAACATCTTGACAACCAGAGAAAAATAATCCATTTCACATACAGGAACAATGATATGAATAACAGCTGCCTTCCCTCTCACCTCATCCCCCCCGAAAAAAGAGTCAAAAGTCTATGTGATAACATTTTTAAAGTGAACAAAGAAAGAATTTCAAAAATGATGACAAACAAATCCAAGATGGTAGATTAGAGGCTTTTAGCATGCCTCTGTGACTTGGAAATCTCAAGATAATGCATAAAGATGAACTCTGTATGCTTTAATTCAAGAAGAAAAATGGGAATCCACTGGAATCATGAAGAACATCCCAGATCCTGGGGAGGAGAATGCCAGCAAACAGCCCCCCTTATGACATCTGGCTGATAAGAGTGAGTGAACCCCTAATATATGACAGAAGCAGAGAACCTCCTTCTGTGACTCACCTTTCTACTGGGAATCCAAGCAACCCCGGTCAAGGGAGAGCATTTTGTTTCTTCCAAACCTTAAAGTTAAAGTAGGGAAAGCCTTGGAGATGTGAGAGAAAGACACCAGAAAATGTTGCAGACACTGTTCCAGACCAATTAAGAGCAGGATGCCGTTTAAATCCAGGCACATATGAAGTCAGCCATTCTGTGGCAACTAGGCAGTGTGGCCACACAGGTATTTTAGTCTTTGAAAAGAGACTGGATCACCTGCTCTTGAGTGGGTAGGAGCCTCCACAGCCCAAACTGTGGAAAGCATCTCAGCAGTAGGTACTGGAATTGGTTCTTCCAACCCCCACCAAGTCTGGGGTGAGAAGAGAGCCACTACAGCTGCAGTTTCCTTTGGGTGGTGAGACTTGCAGCTGGAGCCAGCTTGGTGACCTGGAACTGATCTGCATATGCCATTGCTGCTTTCCCCACCCTACTGTCTTGAGATTGTGGTGCAGCAGGGCCCTCTCTGCTCCACCCCCAGGCAGAAATTCAGGCATTTGGAGCACTAGTTCACCTGGTTCAAGACCCTGAGCTGTCTTACCCTTCATTGGCAGAGAGTGCAACAGGGCACTCTCTGCTTCACACCCAGGCAGATCTCCAGGCATTCAGAGCAGCACCTCGACTGGATCAGCAGCCTGACCCACCCCATATTTCCTGTGCAAAGATCCTGGTGGAAGGAGGCCCTTTCCACTGCAAGCCCAGGCAGGTCTCCAGGCTTCTGGAAGACCCACTCTCTTTAATTAGGAGTTTAGGCCACTCCTGATCCTGTGCAGAGAGCATAGGACTGAGGAGATTTCCCAGCTCCACACCTAGACACACTTCTGGGTGCTTGGCAGCCACCCACTGGATTGTCCCATGGCACTGGTGCTTCTGCCTGCCTCTGGGAGACCTGTAAGCAGACCTGCCCGGTTCAGACCCAGCCATCATGGCCTCTGCCCCCAGGTGCTGAGCAGGAGCTGAGACCACTGTACATTCCACAAATCAACCCGTTGCCTGAGGCAACAGAGAGCTTCAGGCAGTAAATTAGGACCAAGTTTATATCCAGCTATATTGGCTGCAGCCAGCTCTCACTTATAAGCGCCATCTACTGGCTTATGGGTCAAACTGCACATCCCAATACAAAACCTGCTGAAAGAAGTGCATAGGGCTCTAGAAGCAAAGTCAAAAGACCCTACCCAGCACTCTCTACAGCTACACCCCATAGAGAGGGTGGAGAGGAAAAGGGAAATACAAAATCTTAAAGGTAACTAGAGAAAAAGTTCATATTACATACAAAGGGAAAGTCATCAGGTTAACAGCATACTTCTCATCAGAAATCTTGCAAGTCAGGAAAGATTGGTGGCCTACTGTTAGCATACCTAGAGAAAAGAGATTCCAATCAATAATTTTATATCCCACCAAAGAAGGCTTCATAAGTGAATGAGAAATGAAAATATTTTCCAGAGAAGCAAGTACAAAGGGAATCATGTGGGAAAGAAAGAAAAAATAATAAAAATCTTACCCATAGAAGAATGACTAAAAAATTAGAAATAGCAGCATCTACAAATTATGGGATACCAGCACAAGAATTCTGGCACTATGAAAAATCTGAAATGTAGTGACAACACCAAAAGATCTCACTAGCTCTCCGGCAATGGTCTTTAGCCAAAATGGAAACTCAGAAATGACAGATAAAGAATTCAAAGTATGTATTGCCAGGAAGCTCAATGAGATCCAAGACAAGGTTGAAAATTGACACAAAGAAAAGTCTAAAGCAATTCAGGAAATGAAGGAAGAAAAACATCATAAAAACAAATAAATTAGCTTCTGGAATTGAAAATTCACTTAAGGAATTTCAAAATACAGTTGAAAGCTTTATCAATAGACTGGGCCAAGCCAAGTAAAGAAACTTAAGAGCTTGAAGACCAGTCTTTCAAATCAGCCCAGTCAGACAAAAATAAATAAAAAAACAAACAATGTTTTCAAGAAACATGGGATTATGTAAAGCAAACAAACCTATGAATTACTAGCATTTCTGAGAAAGACAGAGAAAAAGTAAACAGCCTGGAAAACATATTTGAGGGAATAATTTATGAAAACTTTTCTAATCTTGTTAGAGAGGTAGACATTTAGATATAAGAAATCCAGACAACACCTGCAAGATACTATACAAAATGAACATCACTAAGGCATATACTCACTAGAATGTTCAAGATCAACCCTAAAGAAGAAAATCTAAAATGCAGCTATAGAGAAAGGTAAGATTACATAAAAAGGGAAACTCAGCAGGCTAAATGTGGACTTCTCAACAGAAACCTTACAAGCCAAGAGTGACTGGGGATCTATTTTCAGCATTCTTAAAGAAAAGAAATGCCATTCGCTAACGTTATACCTTGCCAAATGAAGTTTCATAAGCCAGGGAGATATAAAACATTTTCCAGATAAGCAAGTGTGAAGGGAACTGATTACCACTAGACTAGCTTGACAAGAGATCCTCAAGGGAGTTCTCAACATGGAAACCAAAGAATAATACCTGCTACCACAAAAACACACTTAAGCACATAGCCTGCAGACTTTATAAAACAACCACACAATAGAAACTGCAAAGCAAACAGCTGAAAACTTCATGGTGGGATTAAAACCTCACATATCACTATTAACTTTGAGCATAAATGGTCTAAACACCCTCACTTCAAAGACACAGAGTGGCAAGATGGATAAAAGAACTAGACTCATCCATCTGCTGTCTTCAAGAGACCCAACTCACACATAACTATAATCATAGGCTTACAATAAAGGGTGATAGAAAGATCTACCATGCAAACAGAAAAAAAAAAAAAAACATGGGTCACTATTCTTATTTCAAATAAAACATGCTTTAAACCAACAACAGTAAAGAAGGACAAAGAATAGCATCAAATAATGACAACGTGTTCAATTCAACAAGAAGCCTTAGACATCCTAAATATATATATGCACCCAACATTGGAGCACTCATATTCATAAAACAAGTACGTCTACACCTATGAAAAGACTTAGCCACAAAATAATAATTCAACACCCGACTGACAGAGAGATCATCAAGACAGAAAACCAACAAAACAAATTCTGGACTTAAACACAACGCTTGACCAATGGGACCTAATAGAAGCCTACAAAATACTCCACCTATTAACCATAGAATATGCATTTTTGCCATCTGCAATATGGAACACATTCCAATATCAACCACATGCCCAGCCATAGAGGAAGTCTCAATAAATTTATATAAATCAAAAACATACCAACCATAATCTCTGACCATACTAGAAGAAAAATAGAAATCAATGTCAATATCTCTCCAAACCACACAATTACATGGAAATTAAACAACTTGCTCCTGAACAACTTTTGAGTAAACAAAGTAATTAAGGCAGGAATGAAAAAATTATTCAAAATAAGTGAAAACAGAGGAACTACATACCAGAATCTCTGTGGTGTGGCAAAAGTTGTGTTAGGCAAAAAGTATATAATGCCAAAGCCTATTTCAAAAAGAAAGATCTCAAATTAGCAATTTAACATTACATCTAGAGGAATTAGAATAACGAGAACAAACTAACCCCAACACTAGTACAATAAAATTAATAACTAAAATCAGACCAGAACTAAAGGTAATTGAGACCCAGAAATCCATACAAATAATCAAATAAACCAAAAATTGGTTATTTGAAAGGATAAAGAAAATTGCTAGACTGCTAGCTAGATTAACAACGAAAGAAGAGAGAAGATTCAAATAAACGAAATCAGAAACAAGAAAGGTGAAATTACAACCAATCCCACAGAAATACAGAAGATACTCAGAGAATACTATGAACAACCCTATGCACACAAATTTGAAAATCTGGAGGAAATGAATAAACTTTTGCAAACACAGTCTCCCAAGATTGAATCAGAAGAGATGAAACTCTGAATAGACCAACAGCAGGCTCTGAAATTAATCAGTAAGAAAAAATATACCAGCAACAAAAAAGAAGCCCCAGAACAGATGGATTCACAGCTGAAGTTTACTGGATGTAAAAATAACTGGTAACAATCCTATTGAAACTATTTCAAAAAAAATTGAGGAAGAGGGGCTCCTCCCTAACTCACTCTCTGAAGTAAGCATTAGCCTAATATCAAAATCTGGCAGAGACACAACGGAAAAAGAAAACTTCAGGCTAATATCCCCAATGAACATATATGCAAAAATCCTCAACGATGTACCAGTAAATAAATTCCAGTAGCACATCAAAAAGTTAATACACCGTGATTGAGTTGGCTTTATTTCTCATATGTGAAGTTGGTTCAACAAACAAAAATCAATAAATATGATTTGCCACACAAACAGAATTAAAAGCAAAAAACATGATCACCTCCATAGATGTAGAAGAAGCTTTTGATTTAATGCAAAATCCAAGGATGTTTTCACATATGCAAATCAATCAATGTCATACATCATAGCAACGGAATGAATGATGAAAACCATATGATCATCTCAATGGATCCTGACAAAGCGTTTAATAAAATTTAACAACTCTTCATGATAAAAATCCACAGAAAAATGGGGCATAGAATAAATACACCTCAATATAATAAAAGCTATACAGACAGGCCCACAGCTAGTATCATACTAAACAGGAAAAAACTGACAGCCTTTCCTTTAAGATCTGGAACATGAAAAGGGTGCTTACTTTCACCGCTATGATTCAACATGCTGGAAATCCTAGCTAGAGCAATCGAACATGAGAAAGAAGTAAAGAGCATCCAAACTGGAAAGAAAGAAGTCAAATTATCTTTGTTTACAGATGATAGAATCATATATTTGGGAAATCCTAAAGACTACACAGAAGAATTCACAACTGATGAATAAATTCAGTAAAGTTGCAGGCTACAAAATCAATATGAAAAATAAGTAGCATTTCTATATGCCAACAGCAAACAATCTGAAAAACAAGTCAAGAAAGTAATCTGATTTCCAATAGGTATAAATAAAATAAAATACCTAGGAATAAACGTAACCAAAGAAGTACAAGATCTCTATAATAAAAACTATAAAACATTAATGCAAAAAATGAGAAGGACATAAAAAGTCAAATGATATTCCATGCTCATGAATTGGAAGAACCAATATTGTTAAAATGTCCATACTACTCAAAGCAATTTACAGATTTAATGGAATCCCTATCAAAATACCAATGACTTTCTTCACAAAAATAGCAAAAATAATCTTAAAATCTATATGGAACCACAAAATACCAAGAGTAGCCAAAGCCTTCCTGAAGAAAAAGAACAAAACTGGAGGAGTCATGTTATCTGACTTCAAGTTATACTATACAGGTATAGTAACCAAAACAGCATAGTACTGGCATAAAAACAGACACTTAGGACAATGGATCAGAATAGAAAATAAATCCATATATCTACAGTGAACTCATTTTCAACAAAGGTGTCAAGAACATACATTGGGGAAAAAGACAGTCTCTTTAAAAAATGGTGCTGGGAAAACTGGATATATCCATATGCAGAAGAATGAAACTAGACCCCACCTTTCCCCATATACAAAAATCAAATCAAAATGGATTAAAGAATAAAATCTAAGACCTTATATTATGAAACCGCTAAAAGGAAACTTTGTGGCAACTCTCCAGGACATTGATCTGGGCAAAGATTTCTTGAGTAAGAAAAAGCACAGACAACCAAAGCAGAAACGATCAAATTGGATAACATCAAGCTATCAGGTTATAACATTAAGTTTAAAAGCTTCTGCAAGCAATGGAAATCAACAAACTGAGATGGCAATCCACAGAAGGGGAGAAAATATTTGCAAACTAGTCATCTGACAATAGATTAATAACCAGAGTATATAAGGAGCTCAAATGGCTCTATAGGTAAAAAAATCTAATAACCTGATTTAAAAATGGACAAAGATGTGAATAGACTTTTCTCAGAAGAAGACATGCAAATGACAAACAGGTATATGAAAAGGTTTCACCATCATTAATCATCACAGAAATTCAAATCAAAATTGCAATAGGATATCTCATCTCACCCTAGTTAACATGGCTTTTATCCAAAAGACAGGCAACAATGAATACTGGCAAGGATGTGGAGAAAAGGGAGCCCTTTTATACTGTTAGTGGGAACGTAAATTAGTACAATCACTATAAAGAACAGTTTGGAGGTTCTTGAGAAAATAAAAAATAGAACTACCATATGATCCAGCAATCACTCCTAGGTACATACACCAAAGAAAGGAAATCAGTATGTTAAAGAGATATCTGTACTTTCATGTTTATTGCAGAACTATTCACCATAGACAAGATTTGGAAGCAACTTAAGTATCCATTAACAGAAAAATGGATAAAGAAGTTGTGGTACATATTCACAATTGAATACTATTCAGCTATAAAAAAAGTGAGATCCAATCATTTGCAGTAATATTAATGGAACTGAAGATCATTATTTTAAGTGAAATAAGCCAGAAACGAAAGACAAACATCCTATGTTCTCACTTACTTGTGGAAGCTAAAAATTAAAACAATTGAACTCATGGAGATAGAGAATAGAATGATGGTTACCAGAGGCAGGGAAAGGTAATCAAGTGGGAATGGTTAATGGTTACAAAAATATAATTAGATACAATGGATAAGATCTAGTACTTGATAGCACAAGAGGGTTATTACAGTCAACAAAAAGGTATTGTACATTGTAAAATAACTAAAAGAGTATAATTGACATGTTTGTAATACAAAAGCCAATAAATGCTTAAGGGTATAGATACTCCATTTACTCTGATGGGATTATTATGTATCGTATGCCTGTGTCAAAATATCTCACACCACACAAATATATATATACCTACTATGTACCCATAAATATTAAAAAAACGAAAATCTAAGAAAGCTTTTCTTTCGGTAAGGTATGAGTTTTATTCTAAAATGTGTATGGAAATCAAAAGGACCTAGAATAGCTAAGATAATATTTAAAAGTAGAACAATAATGTAGAATGTACACTACTTGTTTTCAAGATTTACTGTAAAGTTACACTGATCAAGATAGCATGACATTGGCACGAGAATAGGTAAGTTCCTCCATGGAATAAAATACTGAGTACAGAAAGAGTCACACTCATACGGTGAGTTTATGTTTTGCAAATGTGCCTAAGCAATTCAATGGAGAAAGGGAAGTATTTTTAATAAATGGTGCTGGAACAACTGGATATCCATATGGAAATATAAAAACTTCAACTTATATCTTATACTATTCATAAAAGTTAATTTGGGAAAAGTCATATAAATCTAAAAATGTAAAATAAAAATTCTAGAGAAAAAAACATGAAGATATCTTCATAAATTTGGGATAAAGTATTCTATCAGAATGCACTAACAAAGAAAAATTCGATACAATAAAATTTATCAAAATTAAAATCTCTTTCTCCTCAAAAGTAGTCATTGAGAGAATGAATGTTTAAGCTGGTCTGCAAAAAATGCTTGTAAAATATAGCTGAGAAAAATCCTTTATCCAGACTATAAATAATTCCTACTACTCTGTGGTAGAAAGACTAACATCACAACGACATTGGGCAAAATATATGAACATCCATACTAGAAAGGAAAATATGCAAATGAACAATAATCACATGAAAAATGTTTAATGCCATCAGTTATTAGGAAAATGCAAACTAAAATTATTAAGAGATAATATTACACACACATTTGAATGTCTAAAACTAAGACGATTGACAACACCAAATGTTGTAGAGTTTATGGAGAAATTAGGACTCTACATTAAGGGTGGGAAAGTATAACAGTATGACCACTTTGGAAGTCAATCTAAGAAGGGAAAGGTATTCCTACCCTATGACCCAGCAATGCCAGTCTTATATGTTTTAGAGAAATGAAAATATATGTCACCAGTAAGATTTGTATGTAAGTTATTATAGCAGTTTTGTTCCTGATAGCAGAAACCTGGAAATAACCCGAATGTCTATCAACAGAACAATGGATAAAAAATTACTTATATCCACACAATAGAATTCTACTAAACGACAAAAATAATTAACAATTGATACATGCAATAATACAGATGAAACTCAAAACATTATGGTAAAAATGGGAAAACTCAGACATAAAATATTATAATTACACTTTTAAACATTCCAGAAAGACAAACTAATCTATAGTTAAAACTTCAGCAGTTATTGCAAGGGAGGGCAGCAGTTGATTGCAATAGGTCAGCAGCTGATTGCAAGAGAGAAGGAGGAAACTTTTGGGTGTTGGAAATAATCTGTATCTAGATAGGCATGCTGGATACATGGGTATACATATATTTGTCACAGGTATATTTCAAATGTGTGTTTCTCTGTATGCAAATAGTGAATTCTACTTGGAAGGTTGGTAGGTGGAGTTTTCATAACAGAATGGGTCAGAAATTTTTAAGCTACCTTTTAGGTATTCTAGACTACAGTAAGAGAATTATAGATAGGGGAAAGTATTTGAAAACTGTGATGTATTTGTACTGGCTTTTTCAATATAAGCTCATAGTATGAACTTGGTCAGCTGAGATAGGCTCAATGTGATCAGCACACCTACCGCTGAGATCATGGCTTCTAAAATGAATCAAGACAATCTGGAGAAATGGTTAATTCCAAGGAAGGACCAGGGGAAGTAGAAGATAAGCTTTTTTAGTTCCTAAAGGTAATTAAGTGTCCAATAATGATGGGGGTTATATCATAGGAGCCACTTCTGAAATTGGTCAATTCTAGGATAATTTAGGCATCAAAATAAATAGTGATTTCAAGAGATTGTAATCTGTGAATAAAATAAGATTTAATAGTCCCATACTCATATCAATAAATGATAACTAAGTGAGGGAGAAGGGAAAGCTTTTCCCCACAATAGAATGTCAACAAATAAATGTATAAGAAATGATGGAGTCAATGAATGTTAAAACAGTTGGTGAAAGTTAGATGAGGAATAGGATATTTATATCATCTCAACATAGCTCTTCACAAACCACTTGTAAGTTACAAAGGAATCAATAATCTTACAGTGGAGAAAATTGGCATACACTGCCATCACCAAGTGACCAAAATTAGCCATTAAAGGGACAAATAGATATCATACCTTCTTTTCTTTCTGACCATTAATAAGTGATTTTTTTTATTTTATTTTATTTTTCAACAAATCAATTAATGCAGATAATTAGTACTTTTATATAGGACTTATCACCTCCCAATACAGGGGCTACCCAGAATGTGTTTGCTCACCCACTCAGCAAGCTCCTCAGTCTTTGATAATCATGTTGGGTCTCTAGATGTTGTTGTGTCATCTTCTAAACCCAAGACCTCTTATGCTAAGTTAGTGCTATTTTCTTTTTTTAATTATTATACTTTAAGTTCTGGGATATATGTGCAGAACGTGCAGGTTTGTTACATAAGTATACACGTGCCATGGTGGTTTGAGTTGCTGCACCCATCAACCCGTCATCTACATTAGGTATTTCTCCTGATGCTATCCCTCCCCTAGCCCCCCACCCCCCGACAGGCTACAGTGTGTGATGTTCCCCTCCCTGGGTCCATGTGTTCTCATACCTTCTTATATGATGTGTTGAGAAGGGCACTCCTTAACTTCTGGAGTATTTCTGCCACAAATGCAATACTTGAATTTAATGAAGAAATGTTGACAAACTAAGACAGGTGAATGTTCTACAAAATAACTGAGCTGTACTCTTCAAAGAAGTCAAAATTAAGGAATAAAAAAGAAGGCCGAGAAATTACTCCTGACCAAAGGAAAGTAAAGAGATATGACAACTGAATGCAATGCCTGATTGGCAATTCTTGATTGGCTCCTGTACTAGGAAATTAAAAAGTTATAAACGACATTATTGAGATATTTTACAACTTTTTTTGTGAATTAGATAATAATATTGTATGAATACCATGATTTTGATAACTCTACCGTGGTAATGTAAGAGGTTTCCTAGGGAAAAGACAAATAATTAGAGGTAAATGAGCATGTATGCAACTTATTCTTACATGATAGGGGGTGAGAGGAAATGAGGAAGGAGGGAGTGGGAGAAAGAGAGAGAGAGAGTGAAAATGATGGGATGAAAGGTAAACAACTGGAGAATTTGGGTAAAGCAGGATTTTCTTCTACTATTCCTGCAACTTTCCTGTAAATTTGAAATTATATAAGAATAAAATGTTACCCCCCCCAAAAAAAATAGAGAGAGACAGCTATGAGAGCATATAAGAAGTTTACTAAGGCCTAACTTAGTTTGGGGAGTTAACACTTTTCCCGAGGAATTATTCATGATCTGGCACCACTGGACCAGTTATAAGTGCTGAATGTTCACAGCCTTCATTTTATGCTTCTAAAATATCCCTAAAGTATTCTAACTTTTTAAATGTTGCCAACTCTTGAGGTCAATTCCTAATAAATATTTATGGTGAAAAGAATAGAAGTGATTTAATGAAAGTAAAATGATACTATTTCTATGGCAGTAAGTTTTCACCCAAAACAATTCTATTTGGCCAGATAATCATAGCTACTTTAAAAAGAACAAGATAGACTTGATATTTCACTATCTCATTTGTTCTCCAACTCACCCTCTGTATCTGATAAGGGCTATTCTCATCACAGCATGGTTCATGGCTAAAACCCACTCATTGATTTAGAGATGAACAGACCCAAGTTTTTGTAAGTGGCAGAACCTAGAGAGTTGTCCTGTGTAATGAGTGGTTTCTCACCCTGCTATTCACTAACTCTGTCCTGCACCTTTATTGATATAGTTCAAACACTGCTCCAGAAGCTGTGAGAGATAAAAGGAAACATAAAAAGATGATTGAGTCCCCCCAAAATGGGCAGTCTAATCAGAGGAACAGAAACACACACACACACACACACACACACACACACACACACACCGTTTAAAGAACTGAAACACAAGACATCCTCAGTTAGGAAAAATTTGGATCCCTGTTATGAGGTACACCTGGTACGGGAGTTTTCCTTGCCCATTTATTTCTGAGAAAACAATACTAAGCTGGCAGTGACCCTGACAACAGATACTTTTCTAAGGGAGTGCAAGAACCACTCAGACATATGCCACAAAATCATTCTATTCTGCTTGCCTAAAATATTTGCCATCCCAAGGAAGGACACGCATTTGCGCTCTGAGATAATCCAGAAAGGAAAGCAGCTTTGGGTCGTGTGAGAAATATGGTCAGCACCTGACAAGAAACTAAAAATTACTTCCTTGCTTTCTCAAACAGTATTTTAATGTTGTAATAGTTTAAATAATTTATATTTCAATTTTTTAAAGTTATATATTTCTGCTTTTACATAATATTTGTGCATATTTGTTGGGGAATGTAATTGTATTAGCTTGTTTTCATGCTGCTGATAAAGACATACCCAAGACTGAGTAATTTATAAAGAAAAAGCGGCTTAATGGACTCACAGTTCCACATGGCTGGGGATGCCTCACAATCATGGTGGAAGGCAAAAGGCGCATTTTACGTGGTGGCAGACAAGAGAGAATGAGAACCAAGTGAAAGGGGTTTCTCCTTATAAAATCATCAGATCTCGTGAGACTTATTCACTACCACAAGAACAGTATAGGGAAAACTGACCCCATGATTCAATTGTCTCCCACCAGGTCCCTCCCACAACATGCGGGAATAGTGGGAGCTACAATTCAAAATGAGATTTGGGTGGGGACAAAGCCAAACCATATTAGTAATATTTTGTTACATGCATAGAATGTGTAATCAACTAGTCAGAATATTTAGGGTATCCTTCACCTTGAGTATTTATCATTTCCATGTTCTGTTATAAATGTCAGCAAGAGTCAGAATAAATATTTCTGAAACCAGTACATCTCCCAAATTATAAACAAAAACATAATCCCTCAAGAATATTGTGAGTCAGGAATATATGCGCTAAGAAAAATTCTAATCAAATATTTTAAATATTGAGGTACTAAAATACTTGATTACATAAAAAACTAGACAAATGAAAATTAAGAAATAATTCATTCAGGTTTATTGCATTTGGGTTTAAATTAAATCAAAGTAATTGTGCCAGAGGCTTTAATAAATTATCCTACCTATTCATCAGAGCAACTCTTGAGGATATATTATTACCTCCATTATACAGATAAAGAAATAAATGCACAAAGTAGATAAACAAATTCCCAACATCTCATAGCATATAAAAATTATACACGTAGATATAGCCTCTTGCTCTTATGAAAATGTCTCTTTAGTTAATGTAATAAATGCTCGTCTTACATTTCTTGGCAGCGGAGATCTGCTTCACCTTTACCCCAAGATTTTTATTGTAGAATAGAATTAAAAACATGTAGGCAATGCCCATTTATTTTCTCCCACTTTAATTTATTTTGTAATTGTGCCATTTTATTTACTCAATAAACATCCTCTGACTTATTTTTCATCTCTTTATTTTTCTCAGAATTCCCCTGCCTTAAAAAATTATTTTCCATTAAGCTTTTGAATGATAAATTGCATTCTGGCTTATTTTTAAAAATTTGCAGATAACTGTTTTGCACCAGTCTCAGTAGTTATTAAGGAATCACAAGGAAAGAGAGAAATTATGGAAAAATTATGAGAGAGGAATGTCATCATTTTTATAAAGGACAAGAAGCAAGCATATTTTGCAGACTACTACCCAATGTATTTGACAATAGTACCACATACATGTTTAATAGATTGTTATATGTCTTGAGAGTATTTGGAAAGACATAGAGTGAGTACTATAGTGTACAGTCGTAACAAACCATGGCAGAAAAATTTATTTTCTTTGTTAGGAGGATCACTGCATTGGCTGGCTAGGAGATGGCTATTTCTACAGCACAGTAGAGTTTAATTCTTATCATCAATGCCCTCAACCCTGTACTCCATTCATTCCATGAACTGCTGCCAAATTAAATATCCTGTTTTAAATATGATTTGCATCATTTCTATATTAAAAACAAATCAGAAAAATGCTATATTCAAACTATACCTTCAAAGAGAACTGTTTAAAACTCAATTTGTCAACAGCAATCTTGAAGGACTTTATTAGCTACAGCAAAGTTTTGCTCTCGGTAGGATGGTACTGGGCAGCATTAATTCAAAAAGTTGTTTTAAAAAATTCAAGATAATTTAGGGGTTTATTGACTCCTGAAACTATAATGGACTTCATCAGCAAAACTGTGCATCCAAGTGATACATAATTGCTTTTCAACTGCCATTGCATTTCTAAATCAAGGCCTGGTTGTAAATTAGCATGTGGAAATGGGAATGATAACATTATTCTCTCTATGTCCACATTGTTTCCATTGTAGTCTATGTTGCAATTCTACTTGAAAAAGGATTTGAAACATTCATGAATGTCTTTAAGACTTGTAAGCGACTCATTATTTTCGTACTGTGGAGAATAGAAATGTAAAAATTCTTAATCTATAATTCCATTTTAGGACCTTGTCAAGGTTTCCCCAAGACATTGTAGAATTACTGATAAATCCCTATGGCCGCCATTTGTATTACTGCAGCACTAAAGAATTCTACCTGCAGAGAAATCCATTACAAACCCAGCACTGAATGCTGGGGAACAGGATCAGCATATCCTTATAAGAGACTATATTATACCAGGTTTTCTACACATAATTGCTACTCTAAAAACTTTAAAAATTTTTTACTTTCACCTCTGGCTATAAAAGTAGTACTGAGAAAAATATTAAAATCAAGAAAATACCTATAGTACAATGACTCAATGATCAAAAGACCTGACATGATTGTAATGTTTTTCCACAATTCTCTCTACTTAAATGTATTACATGTCTACATTTTGTCCACAAATAGGGTTCCTACTCTGTAACATTTTTTACTTAATAATACACCATCAGTATTTTCCCATGATATTAGATGTTCTTCTAAAATATTGTTTTAGCTGTGTAGTTGCTATGTGTTTAAGGTCATAGCTGAGATTTATGATGTAGCTGAAACTAAATAATGTTTTATTTTGATTGTTTAATTTATATGCTATGATTCAATCTTATGGAGAAGATTTGTGATTTCAGTTATGTGACTCTAAAATATTCCTTACTACTTAGTGCATAACTTATGCATAATTTTTACCTGTCATCAATTTTAGCACAAAGATACAAGAGATCTTGAAGCAAATAAATTATCTCAGGAAACATTTTAAAATTTACATAATTTTTCTATCCACATAATCTGACAGAGAGCATATACTCACCAAGTGTTCCTGACTGCTTTGTGAATCTTTCTCTAGAGAAACAGTATAATTCAGATATGTAAGATTTATTTTTAAAGTAATTATTATCATTTCATGGATAATGATAAATACATTTCTCTATCATTTTCTGTATTAGTCCATTCTCACACTGCTATAAAGAACTGCACGAGTCTGGGTAATTTATAAAGAAAAGAGCTTTAATTGACTTACAGTTCTGCAGGGCTAGAGAAGCCTCAGGAAACTTACAATCATAGTGGAAGGGGAAGCAAACACATCCTTCTTCACATGGCTGCAGGAAGGAGAAGAATGAGTACAGAGTGAAGGCGGAAATCCATTGTAAAACTATCACATCTTGTGAGAATTAACTCACTATCATGAGAACGGGATGGGGCAAACTGGCCCCATGATTCAATTCTCTCCACCTGGTCCCTCCCATGACACATGGGGATTATGAAAACTACAATTCAAGATGAGACTTGGGTGGGGGCACAGCGAAACCATATCATTATCCATATCATTCACTTATATTCTGCAATATACACGGCATAATTAGAAAATCACAATTGTATGAATAACTGATTAGAAATTTTTTCTGAAGTATTCAGAATAATTTGAAATGTGTTCATCTTACCCCGTTTTATATAATTTGTTAAAAAGCATAGAACATTTTCAGTTCTCAAAATTGAAATACAACATTTTGTCTGTCAAACACTATAATTTGTATAGTATAAAATAGTATAGTATAAAATAGTCTTTGAAATAAAAAATTAAAATTCACCACCAGAAAAAAAAAACCAAAATAATATCCTTTGCAGCAACACAGATGCAGTTGGAGGCCATTATCCTATGTGAACTAATGAAGAAACAGAAAATCAAATACCACATGTTCCCACTTTTAAGTAGGAGCTAAACACTGAGTACACCTGATCACAAAGAACAACACTGGGGCCAACTCGAGGGTGGAGGGTGGCAGCAGGGTGAGGATCAAAAAACTGTCAGGTACTATGCATATTATGTTAGTGATAAAACAATCTGTACACCAAACTCCCGTGACATGCAGTTTGCTCATATAAAAAACCTGCACGTGTACCTCTGAACCTAAAATAAAAATTTTAAAAAATTCAAAGTAGTGAGTTCCTAAAATATTTATTTTCCTTTTATTCTTTGTAGCTATAGTTGTCATGATAAACACTAATGACTAAGTTTAACAAAAACACAGATTTGTTGAACACACTTTGCTCAACATTTTTGTGAACGTGTATGTGTTTACATGAGCAATGCATGCAAATATAGGTTCATACCTTTTAACAAAGAACGGGAAAGCTTGACCAACCAGCCAAATGAAATCCCAACAGAAGACTCTGTTGGTGTTTTCAAGGAATATGTTCAAAAACTCCTGACAGTCTTCCCATCCAAGAATAACCCTGAAACATATAGTTTTCCTCAAAACATTCCTGGTATTAACAGTAATTATAACTAACATTTACTGAACAGTAACTACATACCTAGCACAATGTGAAATGCTTTATCTAGCTTTAACTTCACAAGCCTCCCATATGCTAAGAACTGTGATGATCACAACATTTAAAAAAACAAAAAAAAAATTCCATTGCCAGTAAATGACAAAATCAGATCTTGACTCCAAGTATCTAGCAATAGAATCCAGGCCCTTAACCAGAACATTATTAACACCATAAAAAATAAAGAATGGTTCAGACATGTGCTGTTACTGATTCTCTCAAATGCTGAGGTGCCTGGAGACTGACCTCTGCCCCCTCCAACTCAGCTTTCTCTAGTTTATAGGCACATCTCTGGTTTGGAGAGTAGGTAATTATGTAAAGATTACATTACAATACCAAGTGATTGTGATTCACAATCACACAATTATGGCAGAAATTGTGAATTTCTGCCATAATCTTAGAATATTTCAGTATTCATATTAATGACCCATTTATCACAATTTCTGGCAGAGTTTTGAACCTTCTTTTTTTGTTTTGTTTTGTTTTGAGACAGGGTCTTGCTCTTTCACGTAGGTGGAGTGCAGTGGTATTTGCTCACTGCAGCCTCAACCTTCCAGGCTCAAGTGATCCTTCAGCTTCAGCCTCCCAAGTAGCTGGCATTTACAAGTGCGTGCCACAATTCTTGGCTAAGTTGTTGTAGTTGTAGTTGTTGTTGTTGTTGTTGTTGATAGGGTCTCACTACATGGCCCAGTCTAGTCTTGATCTCCTGGGCTCAAGCAATCCTCTCACCTTGGCCTCCCACAATGGGATTACAGGCATGAGCCACTGCACCCGGCCAGAACATTCTTAACTCCAGTGATTTTCATGTCACTTCAGCCACCCATTTCATCTGAAACCATCTCAGAAATCTTAGATTTAAGTATTCTACTCAATGATCTCAACCACCTGTTATTTTATTTCCCTCATTACTGTATTTCCTCTGCACATTTTACATCACATAGACATCTCCAGTATGTTTTCCTTCCATTTTCTCTCAGCTGATGAGTCCTCTGCTGCATTTTTCCTTCTATGCCCAATCCAGACCTCTTGATTAATCATTGAAGCTACTTCCTTTCTAACTAGCACCTTCAATTCTGTCTCAGTTCACCTGAAGTGCTATAACAAAATATCATAAACTGTGTGGCTTATAAACATCATAAATTTATTGCTTACAGTTCTATAGGCTGGGAAGTAGAAGACCAAAGCACCTGCAGGTTCAGTGTCCAGTGAGGGCTTTCTTATCCACAGATGGCACTTTCTTCCTGCCTTGCCTCCTCATATTGTGGAAGTGGGGAGGGATCTCTCTGGCCTCCTCTATAAGGGCACTGAACCTATTCATAAGGGCCCCAGTCTCATGACCTAATCACCTCCCACAAGCCCCACCTCCTAATTTCATTACCTTTGGTATTAGGATTTCAAGATATGAATGGGGTGCTCAAATATTCAGATTATAGTGAATCACTTACACTCAGATATTTCACATAATATAACCAGCAAAACTTCAAATCCTACTACTATTAGCAAACATATTCTCCCCATATTCTGGGAAGCTAAACAGTGGTGAAGAGTGCCACAAAACTCAGCAGGCCAGCATCATATCAAATACATTGTTTTTGCAGTATTTTCTGTGTGCGGAGGATTGACAGTCAATATTTTACTTGTCTTTATTCATCACGCTTTTTTATTTTCCTCACATTTTACTACTCCTGACCCTTGTGATTCTCAGCAGATTTTCTTCTTATTTAATCATGCACATTGTGGCTTATACATCTACTGATGGCTTTGGCTCCATCTTGTGTCCATTTCTGTTGCCTTTGGGCCCTAGTTCCATCACTGATTTCCTGTTTTTTCCCCCTTCAGTCTAAATAGATACATAGATAGATAGGTAGGTAGATAAATATAGAGATGTAGAGATAAAAATATTTTCCCCTGAGTTTTTTTTTGTCTATAATTTTTCTAAAACTTTTCTCTTTTCTCCCCAAGAAAGAAACCCCCAAAATGTCAGTTTATATTATGTTCCCCTCTAGCTTTCATTCAGTCTCTCATGAAACATTTGAAAGGATAATCTATACTTGCTTTTTCACTTCATCACTCTGTTTTACACTCTATTTCACTTCATCTGGATTCTATGATCCTCAGTGTTTTGGCTCAGGTTATCAGTAGATATTTTATTTCAAATCCAAAGACGCTTTTCATGCTTTTCCTTATTCAAGTTTATTGTTGCATTTCACATTGATGATCATCCCCTCTTTCTTGAAATGCCCTACTCCCTTGGCCTTTGTAGTGTCATACATTGACTTCATAACACCCAATTTTTTCTTCCAGTCCTTTTTGGTGTGCTCTTCTTCCTTCCACCCTCCAATTAAGTGTAGGTGTTTAGTTTCAATCTTGGGCCAATGCTCTTTTGATTCTACTGCCTATAGAAAATACTATCATCTCCTTTTTTTCAACTCCACCTAACTCCTGACTTCTACATTTGTATTTCCAGCCAGTCCTCTCCTCCAGGCTCCAGTCTGCCTTCTAGATATTTCTACCTATGTGAAGCTTTTATTACTATTCCTACTCCTATATTCATTGATGAGAAAGAGGCTTTCAAACTTTTATACTTTCTTCTCACTCATCAACCACCTAATCACAAATTTGTGAGCATCATATCTCCCAAATAGTTTTCAAATCTGACTCCTTGTCTCCATCTCTACTAATACTCTCCAGTTTCATAATCTCATTGTCCTTTTTCTAGACATACACAAAACGCAACATGATCTTACTTTGATAACGCTATTATTTGAGCTTAATCATATAGTTCATGTGGTGTCAATGAAATGTTTTCAGAAAGAAAGTGACATATTAAGATTAGCATTATAGAAAAAAACACATTATGCCTAGGGTGTGGAAAATGGAAGGTTCAGGGCAGAAAAAGCAGCTAAGAGATTGTTGCAGGAACCTAGGTGAGAGATGAGAGCCTAAAACTAACATATGTATATATATATGTATATATATATATATATATATATATATATTTTTTTTTTTTTTTTTTTTTTTTTTTTTTTTTTGAGACGGAGTTTCATTCTTGTTGCCCAGGCTGGAGTGCAATGGTGTGATCTCATCTAACAGCAACCACCGCTTCCTGGGTTCAAGTGATTCTCCTGCCTCAGCCTCCTGAGTAGCTGGGATTACAGGCATGCGCCACCACCCGCAGCCAATTTTGTGTTTTTAGTAGAGACGGGGCTTCTCTATGTTGGTCAGGCTGGTCTCGAGCTCCCGACCTCAGGTGATCTGCCCACCTCGGCCTCCCAAAGTGCTGGGATTACAGGCATGAGCCACCGTGCCTGGCCAAAACTAAAATATTAAGAGTAGGAATAGGCAGTAGGTAATAGATTAAAATATATTTAGGAAAAAAAAATTGTTAGAAAATGGCGATTGATAGACTACATGAGGTAAAGTAACTTTCATGTTGCTAATCCTTCAGAGAATTAACATTTATGTTGTCATATTTTAGCCATTTCTATTCTACATCATGTACTCACCAATATTATCCAATATTATCCCGCCTTACATCTCATCCTTACAATTATTCTTCTAATTTATATGTGGTCGACTCAATACCAAATAAAATCTCCCTTTCTCCTCAATATGTTCATACACATTTTCATATATTAAATTTGCTATTTAAATCTCTCTTTAAATACGAATGTAGCAGTTAACGTGTATTGGGTGGTGTGGAGGATAAAAGATGCATTAGATATAACCTTTCAGCTCCTAGAAGTTATAAACTGGTGCATTGATCACCGCATTTCACAGACTTCTCTCAGGCCATTTTCTTTCTTTACCGGGCTGAGCTCTCCACACCTTGGTTTGCTATTTATCTAACCTTCTCATGAAGAAACTATCAAAATGAATGCTATCATATGCCTTTTCTTCTCTTGCAGCAAATCAATATCTTCTATTGAGTATCTTCTATTTATCTATAGAAGATAAATCAATATCTTCTATTGTGCCTGGCACAAGTATTTTATAAATATTATCTTAATTTATACTTGTAAAACTAATACAAGATATATATTAACCTCATTTGAAAAATATATTAAAGGGATATTAAGTAAATTGCTAATGTCATATAACTAGTAAGTGCTACTGTTGTGAACCTGAGCCAAAATGTTAATTATTTCTGTCTGCTTACTCCAAGTGGTTCAATGATCTTTTTATTTGTGGTTTGGGGAATGGATAAAGAGAAAAAGTCATATTTGAGAAATATTTAGAACTGTAGTAATACATGTGATCACTTCCAAGTCTATATTGGACTGCTTTCAAACACCAAGTACTTACAAGACATTATACTTCAAATAAATATTGTCTTAATTTTGTTTCCTGGAAATAAAAGGTTTTATTTTGTATGCCAAAATAAATGTATTTTTTGTTTTGCTTTGTATTATCTTTTCTTTCCTTTAGTTATGGGATGTCAGATTAATTGCAGAAGACCTAAATATTTACAAGTTTTTAATTATTCTAATTCTTCAATAATTTGTCATTTATGCACAGTGAACATGTCTCTCCTTTCACACTTTATGTTGACTTGCGTTATACAAACCAAGCTCTGTCTTAACATAATTGCTAAAGTGACTGGTAATAGTAGGTAGTTTATGATCCTATTTTCAGAGTTGGCATTTTATTGATTATTGTGATTGTCTTTAATAACAGGTTAATTACTCCTGAGGTACACAAGTTATTTATATACATGTGCATTTCCAAGAATTAAAGTATCATCACATCTCAGAGTTTGATGAGATCTTATAAGTCAACTAACCAAACTTATCATTTAACTTTTAAAAATAATCTCTATTCAAAATACATGTATATAACCCAGACTACCACCAGCAAGACATAAAATGAAGGAAATTTTCAAATAGTAGCCATGAAAGAAAGTATCATCATCTTATCTATTCAGCTAAAACAAAATAACTATCTCAACAACGTTTAGTAATAAGAGCACTCACTGTATGCCAGGTACTGTTCAAAGTCCTTATATGTATGAATTCATGTAATCTTCACAACAACCCTGTGATGAAATTATTATTATTATTGCTCTTCCCATTTTATAGATGATAAAACTGAGGCACAGAGAGGTGAAATAAATTTGCTTAAAGTAACACAACTAGTTAATGGCAAAGCTAGGTTTCAAATCCAGGCAATTTGGTTCCAGAGTTTATGCAATTACAGCTTTTTATTTAATCTGATAGAAAATTATCAGAATAACTGTTCAGTGATGGAGTGTTGTCTTTCTACATAGAGTTTCATCCTTTCTTTAGTTTTGACAGACTTTTTATATTGTACTAGGTGTCTACAGGGCTTTGTAGCCACAGTACTCTAATTGACAAGAACACAAAGCACAAAATACATGTCATTTACTCACAAGATAGCTATGTTGTATGCTCTATGGGAGCTTTTTTTAAGTATAAATTTATTTTTACAATTGAAAATGCACAGCTTCTATAGTGAGTGAAATCAACCTTAGTCACTCAGCCTTAGCCAACGTTTGAGAAGAATATGCATCTTTTCTTTAGGCAGCTACCTTTCTTTCCATAATAATATGCTGCATTGATCAGCTCTGATAGTATTTATAACCCATCTCATTTTAATACGACTATTAATACTCCTGATGTTTCAACAAACAACATTAATCGTTTTAGTGTTGACATAGTGACAAATAATTTGATATGTGGAAAAGAAAAAATATAATCAAAGACAATCAAATTACATCTTTCAGCTGCTCCTGGGAGAAAATAACATGAACATAATTTAAAGTTTCAAAGAGGATTAACAACCATGCTGGTGAGAAGGCATCAAACAAAAATATTCCAGTCATAAGCTAGTAGTAGATACTGGCAATAAAATAAGATACTCCATTTAAGAATACTGTATCATATCATAATGAAGCATCAATCTTAAATCTGTGGAATCAAAAGCATAATTTTGAAGGGAGCCCCTATCCAGTGATTTCACAGGCCAGGGAAAATTCAACAAATGATTGTACCTTACATGACAACTGTGATGAACTCACTAAAATTTAGTTTACATTGTCATGAATAGGTGACAGAAATGGTAGACATTTATTTAATGTTATGAAGCAAGAGCACACTATGCAGTATAGTCAAAGATATAAAATAACACTGATATGTACACATAAAACAATTTGCACATTCTATTTATGCAAATTAAATATTCTATTTTTAATATATTCTAAGTATTTCACATCCGATGAAGGTGTCTTCGCAAAGTAACACGTATTCCAATACTATTGTCAGTGCTCAAAGCAGCTTTGGAATTCATCATCTGGAATTTTATTTGAAGCCAGCTGAAAGCCACTTGAGAAAGCTGTTTTCACCAATTATTGCACCATGCTTTACACCAAAATATTTGGTGTAAAATATTTGTCAATTTTACAGTTATTAGAGTAATTTCTAATTACTTTTTACTTTGAGTTTAAGAAAATCGTATCCATCTACAAATGATGAGAGTAATACAGAAGTGGTTACTGGCACATAGAAGATGCTAAATTATGGATCTCATGGATAAACGAATGACAAACAGGCTCCAGAGGTAACTTCAAGAATGAAGAAGATACAAGACTTATTTGAGCTGGCCTGCGCACGGTGGCTCACACCTGTAATCTCAGCACTTTGGAAGGCCGAGGCAGGTGGATCACCTGAGGTCAGGAATTTGAGACCAGCCTGACCAACATGGTGAAATTTCATCTGTACTAACAATACAAAAATTAGCCAGGTGTGGTGACATGCACCTGTAATTCCAGCTACTTGGGAGGCTGAGGCAGGAGAATCGCTTAAACCCGGGAGGCGAAGGTTGTAGTGAGCTGAGATTACACCACTGAACTCCAGCCTGGGCAACAGAGCAAGGCTCTGTCTCGAAAAAAAAGAGAAAAGAAAAAAAGAAAAAAGAATTATTTGATCAGTAGCTTTCTTCACTGAAATAATGATGATATGATGATTATAATAATATCATAATTATGGTAATATGATACGTTCTCTCATGTGGACCACTTAGAAGAGAATGACACTTATTTGAATGGATGAGTTAAAGTCTTCACATTATAAAATCAATCACTTTATTTTTATTTTTATTTATTTTTTTTTATGTTTACTAATTTATTATAAAAGATATTACAAGCTGGGTGCAGTGTCTCATGCTTATAATTCCAGCGACTTGGGAGGCTGGGATCACTTGAGCCTCAGAGTTCAAGTCTGCAGTGAGCTATAATAGCACCACTGCACTCCAGACTGGGCAACAGAGAGAGATTCCATCTCTTAAAAAAAAAAAAAAAGATATTGCAAAGAATACAGATGAAGAAATGTGCAGGGCAAGGTATGGGAAAGGGGTGCAGAGCTTCCATGCCCTCCCTGGGTGCAGCACCTTTCAGGAGCCTCCACATGTTTAGTTATGTGCGAGCTCCTCACCTTATATTTAAATGACACTTCCTGTATCTCGACTGTAACTTTTATTTCAAGAATTTTCAGAATTTGAATGGATTCAAATTTATTTTAAATTTTATAAGACAACTCAGAAGTTATCCGCTGCTCTATAAATAATGCATAGAAAATAGAAATAGATATAAGAACATGAAGGGCTATTATGAATAAAAAATATTTAACACCAGTTCTGTTTAAATATAATAGGAAAATATGAGAAATTCTTCACGTTCTTTGCATTTTCTTTATGACAGTTGCCCGACTAGCAGACTGCCATTGCAGCTTCACTCCCAGAAGTCCTTCAAGCAGATTTTTCTATGCAGATCATCAAGAAAAAAAAATCAGCAAAACACATGGATTGATTTCAGTAAAATGGCCAGGAATTTTTGGTGGTCTACCTAATGTTAGGTAATAAGTTTGTTTGAATTTTGCCAATTTTAAACCAATTATTTGGGTGTGATGTACCTTCAACCAGGGCAAAACAAAACAGAACAAATAGACAATGAATAGAATGGAACCTTGGAGTCGTGTCAATTCCAGGAAGAGTATATAATGAAATGACTTTTCTAGGAGTTTCAACTAGTAGGCGATTCTGAGGCTGAACCTTGTGTATTTTTTAAGCTGGTTCTTGTGGCCATAGCTCTTTCTCCAAGGTATCCAAGAATCCCATGGGGGAGCTGGGGAAGTATAGTAAATGGAGTCATCCTTTCTCTTGCTGCCAACTCAGGGATTATAGTATAAGCAACTTCCCCTTCATGTTTACAGCAATAGCTTATCCTTGATCTCAGAGCTTTGGGATAGCAAGAACACCTTCCCCTCACAGAATCCACAGGGTCTTTTGTCCTGCTGGTACTTTTAAAAATAAATACTACATAGCTAATGAAAGTCTGGATAACATACTGAATTTATTTTTATTTTTTTATATCTGATTATCCTTTAATATTTAGATTTTCACTTGGAATATAAAAAATACATTTTCTTCTACTTAGGACATGTGACGGCAGGATTACTGCTTATATAAACACTATTAATAGTCACACTTAAATATAGTAACTTTGCTCCAAGAAAGTCACTAATATGGTTATGAATTATGTATTTTGTCTTAAGGAAATAGCCATTATTTTTTCCTACAACTTAGGAATACATAAGGAAGAAAACAAGGGAAAGTGATTTGTCCAAAGCTCACTACAACATAGAACTGGACCTGGGACATATTTCTCCTAACAGAATTTCTCTGGAAGCTGATCAGCATGGAATTAAAAATCAGAGGACTTGGGAACCTATCCTGTGTTTTGTTTGATAGGACAGAAACATATAGTGGTGAACAAAGGGTAAAATTATTAAAGATAATAAAATCTCAAAGCTCTCTTGGATAAAGTGTTACCCAAACTATTTCCTTGAATTTGATAGAAGATTTTTAAAAAACTTTTAAGAGGGCCTGCTTAATCATCCTCTTTAATTCATTTTCCATCCTCATTGTCAATGAATTCACCTAAGCTTTCATCATTCTCACTTGAACATTTGAGGTTTAAATGAATTAATATACATGAAGTACTGAGAACAGTGTCTGGCACATCATAATTCAAACTGCTGAGGAACCACCATGTGCCATAGGCATTACATGAAAGAAAGAGATAAATGAAGTAATATAGCTTAAGCCTTCCAATTACTTAGAATCTAGTAGGTGAGACAGAAACATAAATATCTGCAGTGTATGGCAAACTATTACAAGTTCAATGATAAAGGCATAAACAAATGAGGATGAGAAGGGTGGAAACCCTTCATTCATTCATTCATTGACATGAATTGACTCACATTTTTCTCACCACTTTTTAAAGTAAGCTGGATAGATGCTCCTTTTAGCATTTATGTAATGCCTAACAGTTTACAAAGTGTTTTCACATACACTTTCTGTTGTAACCATCACAGCAACATCATGATGGAGATACTAGAATTATTTTTATCATCTCAAAAGGAAACTGAGGTTTGGTCAAATGTCAGAGGTGCTTGGATGTCAAAGCTACAATGAGAATACTGTGTTACAGATTGATAGTGACTGGCCCAAGATGACATAGCTAGTTAGTAGGAAAAGCTCAGTTTGAGATTACAGTATGTAAAGGTATATTCTGGAGAATAACCCCACATCCCATCAATAGGGATGGGATGATCAATGTATCTATTTCCTCCATGTTCTTTATTCCCTGGGATATGTGTTAGTTATCTATATAGAACTTTTTATAAGAAGGTGGGCTGGCTGGGCACGGTGGCTCATGCCTGTAATCCCAGCACTTTGGGAGGGCAAGGCGGGTGGATCACGAGGTCAAGAGATTGAGACCATCCTGGCCAGCATGGTAACCCTGTCTCTACTAAAAACACAAAAATTAGCTGGGTGTGGTGGTGCGTGCCTGTAGTCCCAGCTACTTTGGAGGCTGAGGCAGGAGAATTGCTTGAACCTAGGAGGCAGAGGTTGCTGGGAGCCGAGATCGTGCCACTGCACTCCAGCCTGGCGACAGAGTGAGACTCCATCTAAAAAAGAAAAAGGAAGGTGGGCTAATATTGACCTTGAAGTGATTTTAAGGCCTGTCTTCATTGCATATGAACTCTTTGGGCATCTAGTATAGTCTTTACAATTAAGAAAAATCATGACAACAGCTCATATTTATAAAAGTGTTTTCAAGAAGGGATTGGAAAATACATCATTAATTTTATTCAACAGTTTCACCCTTCCTCATTTAGAATTTATGTTAAGATTGTATTCTTTCAGAGTGCATTGTTTTACATTGAATACTGAAGGAATATTTCAAATCAGTCTCTTCTGTGAACTCATTATTTAGAATTCTCAAAATACATTCCAATGTGGCATTGTTAATCAGAATGAATTATCTACTACTTGTCTTGCTGTAAGTTCCACAATACATGGGGTGGTTTGATGTAGGAATAATAAGGTAGATAATTAATTAATGTTTTTTTAAAATAGTCAAGTTAATTACAATTAAAGGAGCAGGATAATAGAAATAGTTATGTATAAATCTGAACTTGATTTGCATTTAACATATTCCAAATTTCATTTAAACCAAGTTTGTACATAAGTAAACTTGAAGGAAAAAATATTGTTGCTCAAATTATAGAACCAGATCCCAGAATGCAATGTGAATATACAATATTTATGAAAGAAAGGTGGAAGTTGTGTCATCTATCAAAATTCAACTTTAATACGCATAGTATGAAAGCAATACACATATTTTTACAATGGTTACCTTTTAAGAGGTGTGTGATAGACATTGATTGTTCACAATTATTGCCTTCAATCCATGACAAGGTCTTCCTTATGACAGAATATACTCCTCCACCCCATTGATTTTGGGCTTGACCATGAGACTAACAAGTCCATAACAACTTATGGAATAAGAGTGGAAGTTACAGTATAATAGCTCTAAGTAGAAGCATTAAGAGTAATTTTTTGTTTATGATCACCCTCATGTGCCCATCCTCAAAATACTGCATTTTTAAAAGAGAAAAATAAGGCTTAGCGTGATTAGAGACTAGTTTGTAATCATATAGATCATGAATCTTCAAGTCCATAAGTGTTAAATGTAGCATTCTTCTGCTGGGCGCAGTGGCTCATGCCTGTAATCCCAGCACTTTGGGAGTCCGAGGCGGGTGGATTACCTGAGGTCAGGAGTACGAGACCAGCCTGGCCAACATGGTGAAGCCCCGTCTCTACTAAAAATACAAAAAATTAGCTGGGCATGGTGGCGTGTGCCTGTATTCCCAGCTACTAGAGGGGCTGAGGCAGGAGGATCACTTGAACCTGGGAGGCGGAGGTTGCAGTGAGCCGAGATAGTGCCACTGCACTCCAGCCTGGGCAACAGAGTGAGACTACATCTCAAAAAAAAAAAAAAAAAGAAGAAGAAGAAGAAGAAAAGTAGCATTCTTCTTTTCTGTAACTTTCATGACTTGTATTCATTTTAGTGACTACTTCCTCAGAATCTTTTTGCCCAGGTCACAATGATTGGTTTTCTGCAATTATTTCTGTCTCATGAAAAGAACCAACAGGAGTGAAGAGAATCTGCAGGGTACACTAGTGCAACACAATAAGTGATCTTTTCATGTACATTTATGCATAAATAATACCATTTGGCTTTAAATGCCATGACAAATCTATAAGATAAATAAGATTAGAAACTGGGCTGAACTTTGGACCTTTGAGACCATGGTATAGTTTCCTTGCTATCTGTCAAGGATATACCCCATTCTGCATCCATACCTTGAATTATTATTCCCTGTTCTGTTGTGATTTCAGGATTCTAGACCTAGAGTTTTGACATCTGCCTCATGATTTCTATCTTTGCTTCAGATTAACCTCATGGTAACTGAAACCTACCCAAGAAGATCCAATGTCAGACACACATCATAAACTGCATTCTGTTTTTCTCATTCTTGTAGGATGAAAATGGGAAGAAGACAAGTCAATTTGATGGTTTTCCTTTGTAAACCAGCTTATCTTCACATATAGGCTTTTCCTCATGCTGTATCACATTCTTGTAATCACCTAAATTTCATTTTCAGGAAATTACCGTTTTTCAATAGTTTCTCCAGATATTCCTCATTACTGAAAAACACAAATATGGTTTTTTTTTTTTGTTTTTTTTGCTTGAAACTCCTCCTGAGGGAAACAAAACTGCATTGCTATTCAAAGTATTATGAGCTACCTACAGCACTTGGTTGAAACAGTTGCATGGAAACTATTTCATAAAATATTCTCTCTGGACTGGGCGTGGGGGCTCATGTCTGTAATCCTAGCACTTTGGGAGGCTGAGGCGGGTGGATCACTTGAGGTCAGGAGTTCGAGACCAGCCTGACCAACATGGTGAAACCTCGTCTGTACTAAAAATACAAAAATTAGCCGGGCGTGGTGGTGGGTGCCTGTAATCTCAGTTACTCGGGGGGCTGAGGCAGAACAATCGCTTGAACCCGGGAGGCAGAGGTTGCAGTGACCTGAGATCTCGCCACAGCACTCCAGCCTGGGCAACAGAGTGAGACTCTATCTCAAAAAAAAAAAAAAAAATTCTCTCTGGATAAGGAAGTGTGGCAAAAATAAGATGTGATTTCGTCATTTCAGTGCAATCTCTTCCCTATGCAAATATGAAATGGTCAGAGTGAAAAAGGTAGCAAATAAGAGTAAGGGACTTTACACTTTAGAGCCCTAGTCAATCCCTGCCTACCACTGTGACAAGTGAGAAAAGGGATAATCAACAGTACATTTGACTTCCTACCTAACAAAGAAGTTCTGCGTTTATCTTTATAAACTGTACTTGGATAAATTTTGCTTTAAAAAGGGTCTACTACAAAAAATAATATTTTAAACTACCTGGCAATATAATGGACATGTGTTTAGAAATCAGACAGCTTTAGATTTCAATCATGAATACCTATGTGACCTTGAGCCTGAGTAACTTACCTCCTTGCTGTAGACTGAATATTTGCATTTTCCCCAAATTCATATGTTGAAACTTAATTCCTAGTTTGATAGTATTTGCAAGTGGGACCTTTGGGAGGTAATTAGGTCAAGAGGATGAAGCTCTCATGAATGGGTTTAGTGCCCTTATAAAAAAGACCCCAGGGGGCTTGTTTGTCTGTTCTACCATGTGAGCACACAGCAAGAAGATAGCCATCTATGAACCAGAAAGCAGGCCTTCAGCAGACACCAAATCTACAAGTGCTTTGATGTAGAATATCTCAGCCTCAAGAACTATAAGGAATAAATACTTGTTGTGTATAATGTACCCAGTCTATGATACTTCTCTTACAGCATCCTGAACAGTCTAAGACACTCTCTAAGCTTCAGTTTCTTTATCTGTAAAATATGGATAATATCCCACAGACTTATTTTGTGTCTGAAATGAAGCCATGCGTTTTTGTACCTAAGAATATGTCATGTATTTAATAAATGGTAGCATTTGTATTTATTATCATTGCATAGGGTAATATGATATAGAATACATGATCTTAATTGTCAAACATTTATCAAGTGAGCATTATCTGAAAAGCATAAGACCTTTTCATTATTCTTGAAAATTGTATAGCCTAGTTGGTAAGATGTAACAGGGCATTAAAAAAAATCAACAACCAAACAGGGTAGCATAGGCCAAAAACTAAATGACTTGTGTTTTCTGGCTAAAGAAGAAAAAGGCATGAATAACAAAATTAATATCGCTAAGCAACATGACCTCATCCTATTGGCATGAGCCTGTGTGTGACCAAATTGTAAAGACTGTCCCCAAATTGAGAGATTGAAAAAATTACTAATTTATTGGCTGCAGTGTAACATCTCCACTTAACAGGGGGAAAATGAGGGCCAAAGGCAAACAGCCATAAATGGCTCTAAAGGACAAGCAATAAAAAGATGTGCTCTCACTGTAGATGCTCCACCATATTTCCACACAAACATACCATTTTCCAACATGCTGAAGACAAACAAATAAACAAAACAAATATCCATTTCAATTCATAGAAATATACTAGATAGGCGTAGGCAATATGGAAGGGAGTGGAATGTGTAACAGTGTTCATAATGTGAGTGCTTTTAGGACAGTCCCCATGAATGTCACTGACTTGGTCTCTATTCACTGACTCTCCAGATATGGTGAAAACATTAAGAAAGCTGCATGGCAGACCAGGCGCGGTGGCTCAAGCCTGTAATCCCAGCACTTTGAGAGGCCGAGGCAGGCGGATCATGAGCTCAGGAGATTGAGACCATCCTGGCTAACACGGTGAAACCCTATCTCTACTAAAAATACAAAAAATTAGCCAGACGTGGTGGTGGGCGCCTGTAGCCCCAGCTACTCGGGAGGCTGTGGCAGGAGAATGGCGTGAACCCAGGAGGCGGAGCTTGTGGTGAGCCAAGATTGCACCACTGCACTCTAGCCTGGGCGACAGAGCAAGACTCTGTCTCAAAAAAAAAAAAAAAAAATACAGCTGCATGGCAGAGAGAATGTAAGAATGTAAGAAAGAAATAAAGATTCAGAATAATGCAGTGAAAAACTAGTCCCTAAATAATGAAGGGAGGACTGATGAACACGCCTAAACAAAGCTTCAACCCTCATTTGCAATGTCCTTCATGGATAATGAGGGATAGTCTCTCTCTTGATATTATTTATTCACTTAGCAAGTAAGTATTGATTGCTAACTCTGTGCCCTGTATTGTGCTGTTGAGGGAATAAGACAAGGCTGCTGCTCTTCAGGAAGTTACTGTTTATTGACAGATATAAGCAAACAATTAACTAGTAATGGTATAATATATACTTTAATAGAGGCAGGTAGAGGTCACAATGGAAGTTTATGTAATGAGATATTTAATCCAATTATAAGAGTCACAAAACTGGGCTCAGTGACTCACGCCTGTAATCCCAGCACTTTGGGAGGCCGAGGCGGGCGATCACGAGGTCAAGAGATCAAGACCATCCTGGCCAACATGGTGAAATCCCGTCTCTACTAAAAAATATAAAAATTAGCTGGGCATGGTGGTGCATGCCTGTAGTCCCAGCTACTCAGGAGGCTAAGGCAGGAGAATCACTTAAACCCAGGAAGTGGAGGTTGCAGTGAGCAGAGATGGCGCCACTGCACTCCAGCCTGGCAACAGAGTGAGACTGCATCTCAAAAAAAAAAAAAAAAAAAAAAGTCACAAAAAGCCTCAGGAGGCCATAATATCAAAGCAGAGATGCAAAGGAGACAAAGGAGACATAAGCCAGTGACAAAGTGGGAAGAGTACACAAAAGTGTTCCAAAGACACTGGTGACTACTACCTGCAAAGGTCCAGATGCAGGAGAGATAACGGTGTTCTAGGTATATCTCAAAAAGGAAGTCTAAGGGTAAGAATGATGGGACTGGAGAAGTGAGTAGGGGTCAGATTATGAAAGGCCTTGAAAACCATCCTGAGGGCAACAGGAAGCTACTGAATGATTTAAAGCAGGGACTTACGGTCAGATTTGTTTTGGGACAATTACTCTAAGTGAAGAATGAGCCAGAGACCCAGATACCGGTTAAGAGTGTTGCAGTAATTGAAATGATGCTTTCCTGGACAAAGATAGAGTCAGTGGTGATGAAGGTAAATGAACAGATACAAAAAGCATTTAAGAAATAATGTCATCTAGTTAGATAGAATAAATATGATCTAGTATTTGATAGCACAACAGGGTGACTACAGTCAACAATTATTTATTTTACATTTTAAAATAACTAAAATAGTTGAATTGTTTGTAAAACAAAGAAAGAATAAATGCTTGAGGTGATGGATACCCCATTTACTCTCATTGATTATTACACATTGTATGCCTTTATCAAAATATCCCATGTGCCCCATCAACATGTATACCGACTATATACCCACAAAAAACGTATAAGAAAATAAATACTGCCAACATGACTTAGTGATTTATGAGATGCAGAAGACAAACAAAAAGGAGACCTCTAAGTTTCTGTGATAGGCGCAGCAAAGAAACATACCTTCAGATAATTCCAAGGATGCATGGCTAGAGGTAAGTATTTAGAAAAGCAGGAAAGCATAGTCTCATAAACCCTAAAGAAAAGAGTGTATCAGGGAAGATGGGAGAAATGCTCAAGAGTATTAAGTGATAGTAAGAAGGGATTTAAAAGTTGTTAGTGGATTCAGCAGCAAGTAAATCACTTGCAATCTCGGTATATTGTCAGCACAGTTTTAGTGGATACCTAAGAGTAGATGAGTATTTCTATTTCTGGAAATATATAAGAAAAAGGAACCCCCAAAAACAACTTACCACAAAGCACATATAAATGCTAGACAACATAAAATCATATCCTTGAATTACATAGCTGAAACCCTAATATATTATGTCCACTTGAGATAATTTTAGACTATGGGTGAGTTGTAAATATACTACATGAGATTCTGTATACCCTTCATCCAACTGCCTCTAATGTTAACATCTCACATAACCATAGTACAATTATGAAAATTATGAAACCAAAATTTGTACATTTAACTAAACTATAGACTATATTCAGATTCTATGAGTTTTTCCACTAACGTTCCAGGATGCAATCCATGATAGCACATTCCATTTAGTTTTCATGTCTCCTTAGTTCCCTCCAATCTATAACGGTTCCTCAGTCTTTCTTTATCTTTCAGTATATATGCATTTTTGACGAGTATTAGGCATTTTGTAAAATGTCCCTCAATTTCACTTCATCCGATGCTTCCAGCTCCATCCATGTCTCTGCAAATGTCATGATCTCATTCCCTTTTATGGCTGCGTAGTATTCCATGGAGTATATGTACCACATTTTCTTTCTTTCTTTCTTTCTTTCTTTCTTTTTTTTTTTTTTTTTTTTTTTTTTTTTGAGGCAGAGTTTCGCTCTTGTTGCCAAGGCTGGAGTGCAGTAGCATAATCTCGGCTTACCACAACCTCCACCTCCCAGGTTCCAGTGATTCTCCTGCCTCAGACTCCCAAGTAGCTGGGATTACAGGCATCCCCCACCATGCTCAGCTAATTTTTTGTATTTTTAGTAGAAACAGAATTTTGGCATGTTGGCCAGGCTGGTCTTGAACTCCTGACCTCAGGTGATCCACCTGCCTCAGCCTACCAAATTGCTCAGATTACAGGCATGAGCCACCATGCCCGGCCCTATATACCACATTTTCTTTATCCAATCTATCACTGATGGGCATTTGGGTTGATTCCATGTCTTTTCTATTGTGAATAGTGCTGCAATGAACATATACGTGCATGTATTTTTATAATAGAATGATTTATATTCTTTTGGGGATGTACCCAGTAATGGGATTGCTGGGTCAAATGGTATTTCTGCCTCTTAAGTCTTTGAGGAATCACCACAATGTCTTCCACATGGTTGAACTAATTTACACTCCCACCAACAGTGTAAAAGCGTTCCTTTTTTCTCTGCAAGTTCACCAGCATCTGTTGTTTCTTGAATTTTTATAAATGCCATTCCGACTGGTGTGAGATGGTATCTCATTGTAATTATGATTTGCATTTCTCTGATGATCAGTGACATTGAGATTTTTTTCATGTTTGTGGGCTGTATGAATGTCTTCTCTTGAGAAGTGTCTGCTCATGTCTTTTGTCCATTTTTTAATGTTTTTTTTATTGTAAGTTTGTTTAAGTTTCTTGTAGACTGGATATTAGACCATTGTCAGATGGATAGATTGCACATTTTTTCTCCCATTCTGTAGGTTGTCTGTTTGCTGTGTTGATAGTTTATTTGCTGTGCAGAGCTCTTTAGTTTAATTAGACCCCACTTGTCAATTTTTGCTTTTGTTGCAATTACTTTTGGTATGTTTGTCATGAAATCTTTGCCAGTGCCCATGTCCTGAATGGTGTTGCCTAGATTCTCTTCTAGGGTTTCCATAGCTTTGAGTTTTACATTTAAGTCTTTAATCCATCTTGACTTAATTTTTGTATAAGGTGTAAGGAAGGAGTCCAGTTTCAATCTTCTGCATATGGCTAGCCAGGTCTCCCAGCACCATTTATTGAATAGGGAATCCAATTCCCATTACTTGCTTTTTGTCAGGTTTGTTGAAGATCAGATGATTGTAGGTGTACGGTCTTATTTCTGAGTTCTCTATTCTGTTCCATTGGTTTATTTGTCTGTTTTGGTACCAGTTTCTCTCCTCCCCTAGGTCTGTACCATACAGAAGACTTTTTCAGATCTCCTTCCCTGGCTCTAATCTTTCTTTTGAGCTCCCATTGAGCAAAAGAGCCTGTGAATGAACAAGGACAATTCCCTCTTGGTTCTGTGTCACCCGAGTGTTGTGCATCGTACTTGCCCTTTTTTGTCTCTACCAAATGATTACCAAGTTCAGCAGAATTCTTCATAGAAACTTTATGGTGCCATATGTCTATTATTCCCAGGTTCTGCCCCAGATAAGCAAGTGCATGTGTTCTATTTCCCCTTGAATGCTGTTTTACTGTAGTTTTAACATTAGTTGGGTGCTCTGAGATCTCAGCTATCAAGATGGGTCAAGGAGAAATTATAATTTTGTAGATTAATCAGCTTTTTCCTTTCATTCATTTGGGGGGTGATACTTTGTCCAGCTTTCTACATCCTAAGCAGTAGGTGATATATTCAATTATATTTTAAAGAAATTTTTTTTTATTAATTTTTTTTGCACACAAAACAATAAACGTTTTCTAAAAATACATACAAACAAAAAGATGCATATCAAACATATTAGGAAGGTTGCACATGGGAAGACGGGGAATAGAAATGGGGGGTGGGAATTTTTAAAATTAAACATCTCACTGATGATTTTTATATTGATTACATGCTGAAATGGCAATGTTATGGATATATTGGGTTAAATAAATTATAATATTAAAATGGAAAAAAAGAATGGGACAAAAAGACATTTACCCATATATTTCCAATTTCTGAATCTTTTCACTTTTGATTGAAATTTTCCATCTGATGTAATATTCTTTGACTTAAAGAGCTCCCTTCAACTTTTTCTCTCTTGCAAGTCTTTTGGGCCTAGATTTTCTCTGCATTATTTTCCTGAATACACATTCATTTCATCTTCACTTGTAAGGATATTTTTGGTAGAGATATAATTAAAACATTTAAACATTTTATCCTTGCATTGTTTCTGATGAACCCTCAGCTATAGTTATTAAGGTTGTTTTTCTCTATATAATGCATCTTTTTTCTTTGGTTGCTTTAATTATTTTGATTTCTATTATTGATTTTCAGCAATTTGATTGTTATGTGTCCTGGTGTAGTTTTATTTTTAATTTATCCTGCTTGGGTTAGGTTTCTTGATCTTCCCGGATATGGGTTCATATTTTTTTCATCAACATTGAAACATTTATAACTTTATTTCTTGAAATGTTTTTCTCTGCCACTATACCTCATTTCTCTCCCACTGGCATATCAATAACACATATATAGACTACCTGATACTTTCACACTATTCACTGAGTCTCTTTTGGCTTTACAGCTTTAATCTTTGTGCCTCAGTTTGAATAACTTTTACTGCCTTGTATTCATAATTAGATTTTTCTCCTACATTTCTAATCTTATGAAAGTCATTAATGAATTTTTAATTTTTGGTATTCTGTTTTCATTTCTGAAATTTCTATTTAATTACTTTTTTATATTTTCTTTGTATGAATTGAGATTCCCTCATTATCTTAGTGGTTTACCTTTAAAAGTTTGACTATGTTTGTAATAGTTGTTTTAATATCTTGTGTACTAATTTCATAATTTGTCATTTTTTCATTCTGTTTATGTTATCTTTGTGCTGGTTATGGGACACATTTGTCCTGCTTTAACATATATCTAAAAATTTTGGTCATGTACTGGGCATTATGAAATCTATATTGTTGGTTGGATTTTCTTGTCTCCTGTAGCATAGTATACTATTTATTTATCTGTTGTTCTGGCAGGCAGTTAATTTACATGCAGATCTGTTTTTTTTATCTTTGGCTATAGGCTTTATTAGGGTGGGTTTTAAGTACCCTTTGCTCTAATGCTTCATTAGTTCTGTTCCTCAGAGCCTAGTCTTTCTGGAGTATATACTGTATATCTAGGGTGTTTAATAAGATTTGCCACTTAAATTTAACAGGTTTAAATTATGTGAGCATTTGTAGATACTCAGTTCACAACTTCCAAGTAAATGATTTTCCTGGATGTACCCCAGGAGTGTTTTGCTCAACTACGTGGAATCTCACCCACAGGCACGTGCAACAGGGATAGTACTCAGCCAAACAATTGAGACGACCCCTAAAGCATATTTCTGGATCTCCTTTCCTGCACAGCTCCCTTTTCTCTAGTACCTTGTATCATGATATCAACCAGCTTAGTAGCATTGGATTTAACCTCTGCATCTCCAGTTCATTTCGTTCTCCATATGGTGTTCTAGATTCCCTTCCCTTTGCTACACTCCAAAAAAATTTACCCAGGCAGAATGTCTGGGAGGATATTTGGGTCACCTAATTTTTCTCTTATCAGGGATCACAATCATATGTGTACAGCGATTGATAACAGTTGTCCTCTATAGCTCGTGCAGTGTTATAGCCATTTACGGTAGAAAAACTAGGTCAT
Organism: Symphalangus syndactylus; assembly: GCF_028878055.3. Taxonomy (NCBI): domain Eukaryota; kingdom Metazoa; phylum Chordata; class Mammalia; order Primates; family Hylobatidae; genus Symphalangus; species Symphalangus syndactylus. The sequence goes on along the minus strand of NC_072447.2, from coordinate 147,989,831 downwards.
TGCCAGTTACTTCATTATGGAGTGAAAATACTAGCTCTAAGTTTAAGTTTCTGTAAACAATAAAGTTTATTTTTTTCAACCATTAATGGGATTTTCACATGTCTATTTCCAATATTTTAAAGGCATTTATTTTCTATGTAGATGATATCATCATTTTAAACATATAATTATTTCCTGATTTTTAATTTCCTTATGATTTTAACAAGTTTGTATTTGTAAATATTTTAGACAAGCAAGAAGGAAATTCAGGAAAGTCAACTATTAACTTGTATAATAGAGGAGGTTTCTTGGTAAGACAACCAATCAATAATTTATCAGTATTGGTATTGTCATGCAGCTGAATCTGTGCACTGTAGACAGTCAAGGCAAAATTTAATTCGCATTTAATTATGGGGCATCTTTAAACAGAAAATATACTGTTTTGTATTCAATAACTACATATAGTACTTTAGAAAAAAGATCAATCAGAAAATCATACAATGTACTGATGATATTGCTGTCACTGCTCATTGGAGCAAACTTTCATCAATACTCTCTGGAACTGCTGTGTCGAACTGGGGATGAGATTATAAAAAGAATCAATATAATTCTTAGTATCTGTGTACATAGATGAGCAAATTATGCATCTTTTTATATCAGTATAATTAAAAATAGACTCAACTGCAGAAAAATATTGATGTTTATTTTTTATATGAAAAACTAGAAATATGTTCTCTATTTTAGACATGCTATATCTTCAGAACTGAATATACCTTCAGTGACAAAATGGAACTGAGGACTAGTAGGAAGCTAAAACGTTTTATTATTTCATCTGGTCCATCTTGACTGAGGAAATTCCTGAAAGTCTTCAAGAGTCATACAAAGTATATGAACATGGAATTCATGTAAATCTGGATTCAAATCTTGGCTTCAGGTTATATCTCTGGGCCAAGTTAGCCTTTAAGCTTGAGTTCACTCATCTGGAAGAACATAATATCTAAATCATAAAAGTATTCTAAGGGTTATATAATGTTTGTAAAGATTGCTATATATGTTGTTACATGCAACTGTGGTTAGTTCATTTTTACTATTATACAGTATTCCCCTTCTTAAATAAATGAAACACACTTATCTACCTTTTTCTTTATTGTTATTTTTTAAATTTTCATGGGTACATGTTAGGTATAAATATCTATGGGGTACATGAGAAACTTTGATACAGGCATGCAATAAGCAATAATCATGTGATGGAAAATGGGGTATCCATACCCTCAAGCATTTATCATTTGTATTACAAACAATCCAATTATGCTGTTTTATATTGCAAAATGGACAAATAATTTTTTTGAGTATAGTCACACTGTTGTGCCATCAAATAAAAGGCCTTATTCATTTTCTTTTTTTAACTTTTACTTTATGTTTGGGGGTACATGCACAGGGTTGTTACATAGGTAAACTTTTGTCATGGGGGGTTTGTTGGACAGATTATTTTGTCACAAAGGATTCATTGCTTATTTTTCCTGATCCTCTCCCTCCTCCTACCCTCCATCCTCCAATAGACTCCAGTTTGTGTTGCTTCTCTCTGTGTGTCCATGTGTTCTCATCATTTAGATCCCACTTATATGTGGGACCATGCGGTATTTGGTTTTCTGTTCCTGAATTAGTTTGCTAAGTATAATGTCCTCCAACTCCAACCATGTTCTTGGAAAGAATATGATCTCATTCATTTTTATGGCTGCATAGTATTCCATAATGTTTATGTACCACATTTTCTTTATTCGTTTCCTCTATACTTCCATGACTGTACTTTCACATGACTTCGTTTATCTGGGGAAAGAAACTGTGAAGCAGCAAAGTGTTCAAGAGTGGCCAGGATGCCTCTAACAGCCTATGCTCATACGTGTGAGCAAAGAAATGACCAGAAACTGGAACTTATATTTAAAGAAGAAGCAAAGCATAATAATTTTAAAAACTTGCAACCTGGACATGTGGTAGAAAAAAAAAGCCCATTTTCAGAAGAGGAATTCAAGCAGGCTGCAGAAATTTTCATAAGTAAAAGAAAGACAAATACTGATAGCCAAGACAATGGGGAAAAGGCATGATGGACTAGGAGGAAAAAATAGTTGTGGACCTGACCCAGGACCCTGATGCCCTGTGCAGCCTAGGACATTGATTCATGTGTTTCAGCTGCTTCAGCCCTAGCCGTAGCTCAAAGGGACCCAGGTACAGCTCAGAGCACCTCTTCAGAGGATGCAAGCTGTAAGTCTTGGCAGCTTCCATGTGATGTTAAGCCTTCCGATTCACAGAGTGCAAGAGTTGAGGCTTGTGAGCCTCCACCTAGATTCCAGAGGATGTATGGAAAAGTCTGAATGTCTGGCAGAAGTCTACTGAATGTGTAGAGCCCTCACGGAGAACCTCTACTAGGACAGCATGGTGGGGAAATGTGGAGTTGGGGCCTCCACAGAGTCTCCACTTGGGCACTGCCTAGTGGAGCTGTGAGAAGACAGCCACTGTACTCCAGACCCCAGAATAATAAATCCACTGACAACTTGTGCTGTTCACTTGCAAAAGGCACAGGCACTTATCGCCCACCCTTGAGAGCAGCCACAGGGACTGACCCATGCAAAGCCACAAGAGTGGAGCTGCCCAAAATCTTGGGATCCCACCCCTTGCATTTGAGACATGTGAGGAGCTCTGGATTTGAGACATGGAGTCAAAAAAGATTATTTTGGAACTTTAAGGTTTAATGATTGCGTTGCTGGGTTTCAGACTGCATGGGCCCTGTGGACCTTTCCTTTTGGCCAATTTTCCCTTTTGGAATGGGAGTTTTTACCTAATCCCTATATCATCATTGGATCTTAGGAGTAACTAACTTGTTTTTGACTTCACAAGTTCATAGGCAGAATGGATGAGCCTTGTCTCAGATGACACTTTGGACTTTGGACTTCCGAGTTAATGTTAGAATAAGTAAAGACTTTGGGGGACAGCTGGGAAGGTATGATTACATTTTGAAATGCATAAGGAACATGATATTTTAGAGGGGCTGAGGTGGAATGATATGGTTTGGATCTGTGTCCCCACTGAAATCTCATGTTCAGTTGTAATCTCCAGTGTTGAAAGTGGGTCCTGGTGGGAAGTGATTGGATCATGGGGGAGGTTTCTCATGAATGGTTTACTACCCTTGCCCTTGGTCATGATAATGAGTGAGTTATTATGAGATCTGGTCATTTAAAAGTGTGTAGCACCTCCCCGCCTTCTCTCTTGCACCTCCCCAGGCACTTAAGATGTCCCTGCTTCCCCTTCACCTTTTGCCATGACTGAAAGTTTCCTGAGGCTTCCCCAGAAGCTGAGCAGATGCTAGCATGTGAAAATTATGAGGTAATTAAAACTTTTTTTCAAAATAAATTACCCAGTCTCAAGTATTTCATTATAGCAGTGTGACCATAGAATAACACTGGTTACATATTTCGATTTGTTGCTTTTTATTTTGTGTACCTCTTGTATATTTTTAGATTTGAGATTACTATTTGGCTTGCAAATAATATCCCGTAATCTCTTATTTCAAACTGATGACAACTTAATTCTATTGCATAAGCAAACCAGGAAAAGAAAACTAATAAAAATTCTACTCTTTTATTTCATTTCCCCACTTCTAACATTTTGTTATTTCTATTTATATCTCATTGTATTGTCTATGTCTTGAAAATTAGTTGTAGTTATTATTTTTTATCAATTCATCTTTTCATATTTATTCTTAAGATATGATTAGTTTACACACCACACTTACAACTTTATAATATGGTATGTTTTTCTGTGTATTTACTATTACCAGTGAGTTTTTGTTTTCTTCATATGATTATTTTCATTACTCACTAACATTCTTTTTTTTTGGATTGAAGAACTCCCTTTAGTATTTCTTGTAGGACAGGTCTGGCATTGATGAAATCCCTCAGCTTTTGTTACTCTTGAGAATGTATTTCTCATTCATATTTGAAGTATATTTTAACATGATAACTGTTCTAGGGTAAAACTTTCCTTTTTTTTTTTTCCTTCACCACTTTAATATGTTAGGTCACTGTCAGCTGGACTGTGAGATTTTCGCTCAAAAGTTTGTTTCCAGAAGTATTAGAACTCCATTGTAAGTTATCTCTTTCCAGTCTCTTGCTGCTTTTAGGATTCTTTCTTTACCTTTGACCTTTGGGAGTATGATTATTGAATGTCTTGAGGTAGACTTCTTTGAGTTAAATCTGTTTGGTGTTCTATAACCTTTTTGGATTTGAATATTGATATCCTTTTCTAGGTTTGGGAAGTTCTTTGTTATTTTGCCTTTGAATAAACTTTATACCCTGATCTCTCTCTACTTACTTTTAAAGGTCAATAACTTTAAATTTGCCCTTTTGTGACTATTTTCCAGATCTTGTAGGCATGCTTCATTGGTTTTTATTCTTTTTTCTTTTGTCTCCACTCACTGTGTATTTTCAAATAGCCTGTCTTCAAGCTCACTAATTCTTTCTTCTGCTTAATCTATTCTGCTATTAAAGGAGTCTGATGAATTCTTCAGTATGTCAGTTGCATTTTTAAATTCCAAAATTTCTTCTTGATTCTCTTCAATTATTTCAGTTTTATTGTTAAGCTTATCTAATAGAATTCTGAATTCCTTTTCTGTGTTATCTTGAATTTATTTGTGTTTCCTCAAAACACCTATTTTGAACTCTGTCTGAGAGTTCAGATATCTCTGTCTCTCTGGGATTTGTCTCTGGTGCCTTATTTATTTTGTTTGATGAGGTCATGTTTTCCCAGATTATTTTTATGCTTATGGGTGTTCATTGCTCTCTGGGCATTGAAGAGCTAGGTGTTTATCTCATCCTTAACAATCTGGGCTTGTTTTTACCTGTCCTTCTTAGGAAGGCTTTCCACATATTTGAAGAAACTTTTGTGTTGTGATCTAAGCTTTTGTTCACTGCAGCCATATTTACATTAGGGAGCATTTCAAGCTCAGTAATGCTGTGGTTCTTGCAGACTCATACAAGTATGGCCTTGGTGATCTTGGATAATGTCCAGAAGAATTCTCTGGATTACCAGGAAGAGACTCTTTCTCTCTTTCCTTACTTTCTCCCACACAAATGAAGTCTCTCTCTCTCTCTCTCTCTTTCTCTCTTTCTGATGAGCTTCCTGGAGCTGGAGGGGAGGTGATGAATGCCCTTGTGGCCATCACCATTGAGATTGTGCTGGGCCAGACCTGAAGCCAGCACAGCACTGGGTCTCACCCAAGGCCCACTGTAACCACTATCTGGCTATTGTCTACATTCACTCAAGGTGCTAGGGCTCTACAATTAGCCAGTCAGGCTTTTGTTTTTTCTCCAGTGTGGTGAGTTCCCTTGGTGTAGTTCCAGAGAGGCCATCTGGGAGTCAGAAAACTCAGGAATCTACCTGGTGCTCTATACTACTATGGCTGAGCTGGCGGCCAAACCAGAATACAAAATCATTCCCACTCTTATCTGCCCTTTCCCCAGAGAGGGGAATCTTTCACTATGTCTACTACCACCACAGGCCCACACTGAGTACTTCCAGTCTACCATCAATGTTCACTCTAGGCCCAAGGGCTCCTCCATCAGCTTGTGGTGAATGCTGCCAAGCCTAGAACTCACCCTCAGGGAAGTGGGCTTCCCTGTGTCCCAGGGTAGGTCCAGAAATGCTATCTGAGAGGTAAGGACTGAAATAAGGAACCCCACGTTTCTGCTTGGTGCTCTACCCCACTGTGGCTGAGCTGGTCCTTAAACTGAGAGACTTAGTCACCTTTACTCTTCCCTCTGCTTTTCTCAAGCAGAAGTCCCTCCTTATAGCCACTACAGCTATGAATTCACTGGGTCACACCTGAAGCCAGCACATCTCACAGTGTCACCCAAGGCCCCATAGCATGTGCTACCTGGTTACTGCTGCTGATTATTCAGGTCCCAAAGGCTCTTCAGTTAGCAGGTAATACATTCTGCCAGGACTCATTCCTTCCCTTCAAGGCAGCAGGTTTCCTTCTGGCACAAGGTGTGTCTAGAAATGTTGCCAGGAAGCTAGCGTCTCAAATGGGGACCTCATGATTCTGCCCAGTGCCGTATACTACTGTGGCTGAGCTGGTATCCAAGATGCAAGATAAAATCCTCTTTACTCTTTCCTCTCCTCTCCTCAAGCAGAAGGAAGAGGTCTCTTTCAGAGCTGTGAGCTGTGCTTCCTGGGGTTGGAGGAGGGGTGCTGCAAGTACGTCCTTTGTCACCCCATCTGGTGTCTCACTAGGTCGCATACCCCTCAAGTCCACTGGCTCCATGTCCAGCAGAGCATCAGGACTTGCCTAGGATTTACAGTTCTTGTGGCCTTGACTGCCTTTCAAGTTTATTAGAACTCCAGAGCAATTTAGCCCTCAGTGGCAGGGCTTGCCAAAACTCAGCTCTGACTCCTGGGATGGGCAATTCCCCTCTGACTAGGGCTAGTCTAAATGCTCCTTCTGTGGGTGCCAGTGGATATCTGCTCCATATTTTCTTTCACTGTGGCATGGCAGCACTAGGTCCCAATGGAAAATCCCACAATTGTTGCACTCTCCCTCTCCCAAGTACACAAATTTGCTTCTCCACTCCACGTGGCCACTGCCATGGGATGGGGGTAAGATGTCTTTGGCAATTAAAGACTTTCTTTCCTACCCTACTCAGTTTATTTTTCAGTGGTATAAAGTTACAACCAGGCACTGTGATAATTCCCCTAAGTTTAGTTCTAATAAAGGTGCTTTCTCCTGTAGATAGTTGTTAAATTTGGCATTCCTACAGGGAGGTTGATTGGTGAAGGCATCTATTTGACCACCTTGTTCTGCTTTTTGACTTTCATAGATTTGATTTTTATGTGTTGATATGGTTTGGCTGTGTCCTCACTCAAATCTCTTCTTGAATTGTAGATCCCATAATTCCCTTGTGTCATGGGAGGGGCCTGGCGGGAAGTAATTGAATCATGGGGGCAGGTCTTATTATTGTTATTCAAATTATTATTGTTTCAGCAGGAAATGAGAGGTCTGTCACATTTTTCTTCATTTAAGGGAATGAAAGACTTCCGTATATGTTTTTATCCCTGGAAACTTTTTTCTCACAAACTTCAAAACGTTCTGTTAAAAATGTTAACAGGTGTGAACCCCGAATGCAACAACTCAAAGCAGGGAGGGGTCTTCCAGGTCATAGGTAGATAAGGAGGCAATCAGATATGCATTTATCTCATTGAGCAGAGGGGTGACTGAATAGAGTGGGAGGCAGGTTTGCCCTGCGCACTTCTCAGCTTGACTTTTCCCTTTAGCTCAGTGATTTGGGGGCCCCAAGATTAATTTTTCTTTTACTCATGTAACCATTCAGATTTTCGAGATATTCAAATATTGGCCCTCATGTTAACCATACAAATTAGAATTATGCCTTTGCAAGACTTTCTTTTGAAAGTCAGATAAAGTCACTCAGTGTCTCCTAGAAGCTGTCATCAAAGGAGCTCAGGGGAGCTAATTTTGACCTTAAAAGGCAGAAGATTTTGCCTGCTTTGTTAAAAAAGTGACATTAACTTTCCATGCTCCTATCTCTACATTAGAAAACAAGTAAGACAGATGATATTAGCTTGTGCCTCAGTGAATTTTACATTTGTAATTAAAGTCCACATTGAATGTCAGTGTTTTTCTCAATAATATACTTTTAGAATGCCCTATTTCACTTTTGCTTAAGACTTAAAAGTGAATAATAATTCACTCTTAAATTAAAAATAACATATTATTATGTAAATAAATTAAATTTAAAATTATTATTACTATTCTAAAATAAATGAACAGACATGTTGTCACCTTGCCTTACCATTTGATGAGCAATATCAGTGCATATATTGTGATCTTTTGAATTGAGTTCCAAAGCATCATTATTTTTCTAAGAGGATAATCTCTTTCTTAAAATTACAATTTCTTCTGAGATTCAGTAATGTTCATGTTTGAATGTAAGAGGAACATTTGTCAAAGTAAGGAAAATATAGGGATTCCATAGAATGTAGATGATGTATTTTACTCATAAAATATGGCTCAAATTATTTAGCTTCTAGTTTTTCCATAGTGTTCATGCCACATGCCCCAGGCTGTGCCTTATTTCAGTCACAGCCCTGGTGGACAGTTCCAACTTCCCTTGCAGCTTGTAGCATTTAGATTCAAGTGAATAAAAAAAAGTATATATTTTTTCATTCTGACCTAGGGCCTCCTCTTCCAGGAAACTTATTTTGAAAGCACACTAGAGAACGCAGATTTGTGGGTATGGTGGGGAGTATGTTAATGACCCTCAGAACAGCCTTCAACCAAAGGAGGATGGGATGTAAAATTTGGTAGCCTTATGGGATTAATTCCATAGCCTTCTATTTTCCAGGTGGTAATTCTGGGTGGTGTTCTTTACCCTTCTCAGTGACCTCATCTAAATTAAACCCTCAGTAGCAAACCCAATAATGCATGTTTATATTAGCTTCACTTTTTTACCTGTCTCTTGCTTTCTCTCCTGATTTTTAGGATCACTCTTCAAATAAAATTCTTGTAAAATTTATGTCCTAGGCTCTGATTTTAAGGGAACCCAAACATGAGACTAACATTATAAAAGTATAGAATTTAAATATCTACTCATCCTAATAAAAAAGTCATGTGCTATATATTAACATCATTGAAATTTTATGTGTAACAAAAGAGAGTTTATGAATTTCATATACATATATATGGCACAGGTTAATTTATTTAATACGTTTATTGTTCTTGTGTGTCAGATACTGCACCATGGACTTGCATTTTGATATTATAGAAAAACTTAGCACATGGGAAATGATTGAAAAATCTTAAATAATCACTCAAGCAATAGTTAAATAAGTTATAATAAATTGTTTTCTTAGGACCCTTTTATGGTTGGTACTTTATAATTCAGTAATTTTTGGGCAGGTGTTGTGTTTTTGTTTTCTTCATCTGGATATTTTCTATTTGCCTGTATATCCACTCTCAACCCTTCTCCATTAAGCTTTTTCTTTTCTTTTTTTTTTTTTTTTTTTTTTTTTTGAGACAAAGTCTCACCCTATCACCCAGACTGGAGTGCAATGGTGCAATCTCAGCTCCCTGCAACCTCCGCCTCCTGGGTAAAAGCAATTCTCCTGCCTCAGCCTCCCAAGGAGCTGGGATTACATGCATGCGCCACCACGCCTGGCTAATCTTTTTGTATTTTTAGTAGAGATGAGGTTTGACCATATTGGCCAGGCTGGTCTCAAACTCCTGACCTTGTGATCCTCCTGCCTTAGCCTCCCAATGTGATGGGATTACAGGCATGAGCCACCGCACCTGGCCCCATTAAGCTTTTTCTACTAAAATTTTGCCATGAATGGGCTACATCAAAGTGTTCCCTTTCTCTCTGGGTTGAAGCTTATTTCTGCCTTTGCTTTTGTCAATAATCCCTTTGTAAACGAGCGCTCTTCACATTACCCTTATTTGGATGTGTCTTCTGTTTCCTTTTGAGAGACTGACCTAAGGTATTCTTATTTATCTGAATATTTTGATGTTAGGACTTTTAGTCTACATTGCAAGACTGAGTTTACTTATAAACCTACCCACTCACTCACACCAAACACAAAGACTGAGTATATTAAAAAAACAACACAACTTAATCACTACTTTGGTTCAAGGTATTATAATCTCTTGCTGTGATTACTGCAATAGGCTCCTAACTGGCTACCTAATTGATTGCCCTTGCCACTACATTCTATAATCAACTCTGCACCCTGAGTGAACCTGGTAGAACAGATTGTCCCAACTCTCCTCAAATATTCTCTAATGGTACCTCATGAATAAGCATCAAAATATGTAAAATAGTGTGCAAGACCTCACAAAATCCATCTTCTCATCCCTTATGTCTTGCACATTATCTACTTCTTTCCTCCCTACGTACTCTGCTGCAGCTATGGTGACCCCCAACAACAGTGGCCTTATTGCTGTGTTGAAAACACATCAGCCAATCCTCAGCTCCAGAGCTTTTGCATTTCATATATCCCCTTCCAGGGGAACATTTTCCTCACCTATTTCTAACTTTATTAGTCCTAACTAAGGACCACCTAACTTTATTAGTCCTCTGTTAAAAATTGACTTATAACTGAGGACTTCTTTCTCATTCAATATAAAATAACACATACCGGCCGGGCACGGTGGCTCATACCTGTAATCCCAGCACTTTGGGAGGCTGAGGCGGGCGGATCACTTGAGGTTAGGAATTCGTGATCAGCCTGGGCAACATGGAAAAACCCCATCTCTACTAAAAATACAAAAATTAGCTGGGCGTGGTGGCAGGCACCTGTAGTCCCAGCTACTCAGGAGGCTGAGGCAGGACAATCACTTGTACCCAGGAGGCAAAGGTTGCAGTGAGCCGAGATCATGCCACTGCACTCCAGCCTGGGCAACAGAACGAGACTCCGTCTCAAAAAAAAAAAAAGAAAAGAAAAAAAAAGTACCAAAATTATAACAATTCTTCACTTTGCTTTCGTTATTCTCCATAACGTATACTTTAATGTGACATAGGAGATAGTTATATGTTTTTAGTATTGTCTGCACATCTTTGGTTTCTTATATTTTTACCATTTTTCTGTAAGCCCTCATCAACAGCATTCTCTAACTTCTAAATACTAAGTTTAAAAGCAATACGAGGAGCTACTCAGATTAAAAAACCCAGGATGTCAGCAAGATGGCAGAATAGGAGATTCCACCCATTGCCCCCTCACAGAAACACCCAGATAAGCAGCCATCCATGCATGACAATATCTTCTGGATTCCAGGTAAGAGATTGTAGCAATAGGGCAGAACACCAAAATGAGAAAAAACCCATTGAAGAGGATAGGAAGGACAATTTCACTCTATTGAAGTCACCTCTTCCACAAGTTGTCTCATTGCAGGGCTGAGAGAGATCTTCTCCCCCAGAGAGCTCCCTATGGGGAATAGAGAGTGAAGTGTGCATTCAACTTTACCATGGACTCAGGTTCCAGGCCCAACCCAGTGGATTCCAACATTAGGCTGACCTGTGTGGATGTAGGTTTCAGGATCTCACCAGTGATCCCTGGAGTCAAAATAATATTTATGGACTTAGGGTCAAGGACTGTCCTAGTGCTATGCTGTCCCCCTCAGTCCCAGGTCCCAGGTCCACTCCAGTGATCTCCCTTGGATCAAGGCTCCAGGATTGGCCCAGCACCAGGAAACAGTATGGACAACAGTTTGAACAAAAGTGTGAACAAATAGACCTAACACAAATATACAGTATATTCCATCCAACAAAAGCCAAATCCACATTCTTCTCAAGTAGACATGGAACATTCCTCAGAATAGATCATATATTAGGCCATAAAACAAGTCTTAACATATGTAAGAAACTGAAATCATAGTACGTATCTTTTCCAACCATGGTGGCAGAAAAGTAGAACTCTATAACAGGAGTAAGTTAGAAAATTCACAATATATGGAAATTTAACAACAGAGATAAATAGTGGATCAAGAAGAAATCAAAAACAAAATTTAAATGTAGCATGATATAAATAAAATTGACAACACAACATACTAAAACTTAGGGTATGCAGCAAAGGCAGTTCTAGGATAGAAGTTTATAGTGGTAAATGGCTAAATTAAGAAAAATCAAAGAACTCAAACAACCTAACTTTACAATTCAATAAACTAAGAAAAAAATACACACTAAGCTCAAAGATAACAGAGGAAGAAAATAATTTTAAAATGTGGTATATGCATACAGTGACATATTGTTCAACCCTAAAAAAGAAGAAAAACATAACATTTGTTACAACATGGATGAATCTTGATGACATTATGCTAAGTAAAATAAGTCAAACACAGAAAGACAAATACCGTATAATCACACTTATATGTTGAATCTAAAATAGTCAAACTTACAGAAGTAGAGTAGAAGGTGATTGCCAGAAGCTGGTGGGAGGGGAAAATGGAGAGGTGTTAGTCAAAGGATACAATGTTTCAGTTATACAAGATAAATACATTTTGGGGATCTACTATACAGCCTAGTGCTTAGAGCAAACAATACTGTATCCTGTATTTCCAATTTTCTAAAAGATATTATGCTAAGTGTTCTTACCACACAGACAAAAATAATTTAAAAAAAGAGTTGGAAGGAAATCTTGAGAGGTGATGAGTACGTCTGCCGTCTTGGTTGTGGTGATGGTTTGATGGGTGTATTTTTATCCCTAAACTCATTGAAACATATATATGTGTGTGTGTATATATATATATATATGTTTGTATACATATATATTTGTGTGTATATATGTGTGTGTGTGTGTGTGTGTGTGTGTGTATTCAACATGCACAGCTTTAACAAATAAAATTAAGCCAGAATTGTGAATGGGGGCTAAAGAACATTTTGTTGATGTACTTTAACTGATTATGAGTTAAATTATGGTTCCTATAAGTAAAAGGGTTCTGGGGTTTAATGCACACACAGAGAAAGGTGATGAGAGGTCAGAACTATACAGGGAACAGAGCTGAAATAATGTCTGTCCCATCTTTATGAAAGCTAGAATCCATAAAGGTGTTTCCTATCCATTAATCCAGAAATGGAAAATCTCTGCTCACTGGCCCAAGAAATTATTACTGATACTATCTGATCACAAAGCACTTCAGGAGAAAAAGTATAACCTATTATAAATAAAATTTCAGGAAAAATGCTGAGGTTTGATTAGGAACTACTGTTGCTGGCCATGTGGAATAGCTGAAACCAGACTTCATCTCCCACTGTAACAAGAAAGCTAGAGGGTGTTTTAAAGCAGCTTTAAGATTTCATTACCACCCCTCTCAAATGCACAATTTCAAATTCGTTTTTATATCTTGGGGTTTCTTGATGGTTTTAAAATTCTCAATATTGCAAGATGGCAACAGATGATAAAATTAAGAAATACCTTTTTATCAAAGATCAAATCAAAGGCACTGCCAGGGGAAAGTGTTTGAAAGATGAAACCAAGAGTGTGTCTGTAAATCCTTTTGTTAAGACCTCAGATAAATCAAAGGGAGTTTGTCAAAGTACTATTTAGTCACACAAGAGATTCCTCATACAGATTAAGCCTGGGCTTCACAGATCCTCTCAATAAAATAATAGCCAATCTTGGAAGCTTTGGGGTGTTATCCCTCAGCCACCTCAGCAGAAGCCCAAGGTTAAGGAAGACTTATTTCAAAGAGGTCTGTGGGTTGGCTTTTGTCTAATGCAGTGAACCTTGAGAAGACTCAAGGATGCCCATGAGATTCGTAAAAGAATTAGACACAAAGAAATATCACACGATTGGAAAGAATGAGGAGGGGCCTTTGAACCTTCAGAAGTGTATTGGGAGAAGCAGGTTGAGAGAAATGTTAAAAGATAAATATATGTTACCTTTCATGAAAAAGAAGACATGATTCAGAGGGCAAAACCAATAGACCAGAGGGTAGAGCTGAGAACCATAGTCATCCCATGTCTTGAGACCTAACACAAGGAACTCCCAACACTTGCCTTTCTGAATTGAAGATATATATAGATATATAAAATCTTATATTGTTATTATTATATATTAATAGTATATATAATAATTATTATATATTAATAGTATATATAATAATTATTATATATTAATAGTATATATAATAATTATTATATATTAATATTATACATAATACATATTATATATTATTATAACTGTATTCCTCATACTAGAAAATTAGAGACATGGAAGATATAAAAACACCTAAATCAAACTTCAAGAGATGAAAACTGTAACATCTGAGATATAAATGCATTAGGTACGATTAATGATATGTTACATAACAAAATCAAAGCTTAGTGAACATGGAAACACAGCAATAGAAACCAAAAAAAAATGAAATATAGAAACAAAAAAGGATCCCTTTCAGCCATCCAATGAAAAGAGCATCAGTGAGCTGTGAGATAATTTCAAGAAGCCTAATGTAGGAGTTAGTAGAGTTCCTGAAAGGGGATCTCAAAAAATACGTGAGTAAATTTTGGATGAAACTTTTTCAAACTGCACCAAAACTGTATACCTATATACCCAAGAAGCTCAACACAACTAAGATACAAGAAACCTGAACAAAACTATACCATTGCACATTAAAATAAAGTTGTTCAAAACCAGTGAAAAAGAAAAATGTTTAAATAAATCAGAGTAAAAAGACACATTGTATACGGAAGAGTAAAGATAAAGAAGAAAGCACATTTCTCATTGGAAAAAAGCAAGTGAGAGACAGTGGAGCAACATCTTCAAATTACTAAAAGAAAAAAATACCTGTAAACCTCGAAATTATTTCTAATGAGTAGAATATGGCAGAAGCAATGGGATATAACTCCCAGAATTAGGCTGTTAGAAATATTTGGCTTTTGTCTTGGGCACACTCACCCTCTCTTAGATCTCTTACCCTAGGGAAATCCAGTTGACCTATCATGAGAAAATCTTGTGAAGAGGCCCATATTGTAAGAAACAGAGGCCCATAAATAATCATGTAAACAACCTTGGAAACAGATACTCCCTTTCCCCATCAATAAGCCTCAAGCCACAGATACCCAAGAGGGCTTTGCTTGATTCCTGACCCATAAAAATTAAAATATTAAATATTTGTTGATTTAAATTGCTAGGTTTTCGTTTGTTTGTTTTCTCTCTCTCTCTCTCTTTTTTTTTTTAGACAGAGTCTCACTCTGTCGCACAGGCTGGAGTGCAGTGGCATGATCTCAGCTCACTGCAACCTCTGCTGCCCAGGTTCAAGCGATTCTCCTGCCTCAGCCACCCAAGTAGCTGGGATTATAGTCGCCTGCCACCACGCCCAGCTGATTTTTATATTTTTAGTAGAGATGGGGTTTCACCATCTTAGCCAGGCTGGTCTTGAACTCCTGACCTCGTGATCTACCCACCTTGGCCTCCCAAAGTGCTGGGATTACAGGAGTGAGCCACCGCGCCTGGCCGCTAGGGTTTTTTTTTTTTTTTTTTTTTTTTTTTTTTTTTTTTTTTTAATGTATTTGTTATACAGCAATAGAAAAATAATACAGGCATCCAAGAAATAAAAGTTGGAAGTTATTTCTATCCTTAATCCTACAAGGGAAAGGAAAGAAGAAGTGCTCTTAATAAACTCAGTGTGAGCTAGAGCCATGGAAAGTGGTAGCCTGACTTGACCTGTAATTAAAAGAGATCCAGTCATTGCCAAAACCTCAGCACAGAGGAAGGAAGGAAATGACCATTATCTCTTCCTCCCCTCCTATCTCCTGCCAGTGACACCCATTGTTTAAATCTATTAATAAGCCAGTGGGACTAGTGTCCTAATGATACAGTTTTGAGGAACAGAACAAGGAAAAGAAGGACAGGAGATAGATATGGTGGGGTAATAGCCAATAGTATTCACAATGCACTAAAACACAGCTCTTTGTTCAAATTGAAGATATTGTGGCTTCATTTTAGAGAAACTTGAAAAAACAGAAAGAAGAAATAGTATACTGCAAAACCACTTATTAAAGCCTGTTTTTCAACATACTTGCTCCCTGTCAAACAATTTTAACTGTTTTTTTATTTAAAAACAAGAAAATTAAAGGAGAAGTAGACTCTCATTGAATAATGTCTCTATCTCTAAATCTACATTACAGAAGAGAAATGTTCAGAAATTAATACCTGCTTTGAAAAGATTTTTAAAAGACTTTTAAAAGAGTATTCCCTAGTATGACAAGTGGAAAAGTCTTGAATTGCTTTTGTGACAAAGCATCTTTTGATTTTCAGAGACTGAGGCATTTCTGATTTAGCAATAGGAAGCATGTGATTTTTATCAAAATTTCAGAAAAGCCATTACTGAGTTTGCAAATAATTTGTCACACTAACCTGAAACAATGAGTACTCAACAAATTTTGCAAATAATACTCTTTTTTAATTCTTTAAAGGTTTACTAATAATAGGAGAAAATGAGAAGATACAAGGGTCATGCAACAGTAGAATTTGACAGTAAATTTTGGCCAAGCACCTATTAGAATTATCAATGTCTGTTTTAACACAGGGTAAATTCAGTAGCGTGATGTAGGTATAAGCCTAAATATAGTTAGCTTGAAGGTAATTGGAATTAAAGAATATACCTAACAATTGAAGGTGACTTTTTTTTAATAACTCTGATTTTTCACAGGAAGAAAGATCGTGCAGAGCCTAAATAAGAAAGTAAACATTTTTTGGTTTAGGAAAAGAACGTTAAATATTTTTAATATATGGGAAAGAGACATTAGAGATAAAGAAGAAAGAGAAAACTTAAATGTCCACCCACTACATAGGTATAAAAAGATGAAATTCAGAGGAAAAGAGGAGATACCTATGAAAAAAGGAAAGGAGACAAATATGCAAATTCCACTGCTGCATATTTTTTGGTAGACGTTCTGGAGACTAGCTTGGGCATAAGAATGGAGAAAGGAAGCATTTATATAGATTCAAAGAAAATATTTTGCTGATTCATGAAACAAAAGGACAAATGGCCAAAGAGTGGAGGATAATAATAATAAATAATAGATTATATGTCTAATATAGATAGGTGAGAAACTGCAGGGAGGAGGATAGGAATAGACTTCCCAGGACAAAATGATGAGATCTAGTATAGGCAATCTGGAGTTAAAGTGTAAAATAACTGGAATGGTAAGCAGTTATAACATATAGAAAAATGTATTAGAATTGAAGACTTTAGAGGATAAACAGTTCCAAGAGAGTATAAGGGTTAGGGTGTGATCATGTATTCTGGTGGATGAAATTTAGAGAAACAAATCATCCTTGGTGAAAAAGAGTTCAAATAAGTGTAAAGCCGGGGTATTATATAAGCTTTCAACATGGACATTGAATTCCTTGGATGACCGCAAATCTTGAGGCAGAATAAAAGACTGTGACTAAATTGCTCATCTTCAATAGAAATGGAATAATGGCCAGAATGTTGGTAGGTGAACACAGCAAGAAGAAATACAGGATGGTATTGCCAGATGGTGCTATTCTCAAAGGAGAAATTTTGTTTATTCAACTAAAGAGATTTTATCGAGCTCTCACTCTATGACAAGGGTAGGCATTTGGGATCCAAATCTGTGTGAGATGTTCACTAAACTTTGAAGATCCTAGAAGGCGGGTGAACAGGCTCTATTTTTTTTTTTTAAAAAAAGCTTATTTTGCACAAATATGGAAGAGAAAGAATTTGGATGCAGCAGCATAAAATTCCAACCTCATCTCCCAACTCCAAGTTAAAGTGTAAGAAAATAAATAATTTACACACAAAAGACAATCAGAGAAAGAAAAAACACAAGAAAGAAAGAACTGCATTGTTCTGGAGGAAATCCAGGAATTGATCTGTGAGCAGATTGAGAATGTAAGAGTTTCGGTAGGTGTTGCAGAGGATGCAAATGACTAACACCAGTGACCTATGATTATAACATCTAATATATAAGTGTCAACTACCATCAGCCACAATAATGTTGCATAACAAACAGCCATAAATCCTTGTGACATATGAGTGTAAAAAGTAAAATAGAGGTTCATCTTCAAAGACTTTCCTCCCCATCTAATTAAGAATAAATAGTAACTTCTCTTAGAAGCAAAATTTATTCAAAGACCTGTGCTAACATTCTTAAATATCTACTAGCAGTAATAAACAAATCAATATACTTTATGTTCTTAGCTCCCACAATTTAGCCTAAATATTTGCCCTGGCATGCTTATCCTAGTCCAAGCAAGTATTAGGTCATAGCCTGTTCCTCTTCTTTATTTGAAGGTGTTTTTACCTTTATCAGCATTCCACAAGTTACTTCTCCTTCCTTCATTCTCCTCTGCCTTTGCCTCTTTCAAAAAGTTCTAAGTTACTAGCCAATTGGGACAAATACAGAATGTGAGGTCCCATTCCAGCCAATGGAAACTGGATGCAGCAGTAGGGTGGATGCGTCAGGTTGTAAATGACCCTGTCTCCTTTGTTTGGTATACTCTCCTGGCAAAAATGCTGACGAATGTAGCGTTTCTGCAGAAAGTATAAAAATGGACTTGCTGAGAAATTAAATTTATGTTCAAGTGCTATTTCTTTACAGCACCAGGGAACAAGCATTTCAAACATGAGGATCATTTAATCAGCTCACTAATTTGCAGGGTACAGCTGAACTGGGATAGGCTTAGCTAATGTTAGGCTCACTCATACATCTGGGAGTCAGCTGGCTGTGGCTGATCTAGAATTTTTGGGGCGGAAATGACTGGAATTACTCAGCTGTGTTCCATTCATGTCATCCTTTATCAGGATATCCTGCACATGTTCTCATGACAGGAAATCCAGAGCAAGCACGTCAAATAGCAATTTTCAGGCCTCTGCTTGTGTCAAATTTGCAAACATCTCATAGGCTGAAGCAAGTTGCAAGTCCAATCCCAAAGTCAAATGCAAAGGCTGGAAGGGCATTAAAAAATGGGTTATCAGTTATCTTCCTTGGTTGAAGCCTGCTGTTAATAAAATCGATTGGGCAGTTAAGTAACTGGTTCTCACCTGCCATGGATTCATACTGTGACCTTGGAAAGTGGTTTTCCGGCTTTGGGTCTCATTATTCTCTGGCAATACACACACACACACACACACACACACACACACACACACACACAAATATATATATACATGCAAACACACTCCATAGCAAATGTCATAAATTTGTATATTTGTGTGTGTGTATGTAATATGACTACAATCTTGTGATCTCAGGAAGGGAGAATTAATCTAAAATTTGTCTATGCAATGAAAGTATTTTTATAATAGATGGAATGTAAGATATTTAAACTGGTAAGCAATAGGTGGCCAAATAAATGTTCTTAGTAGTTTTAAACTACTGTTATTGAAGTTTGTGTCATTTAGAAAGAAAGAGTAATTGAGTAGTGCCACAATAAACACACGTGTGCATGTGTCTTTATAGCAGCATGATTTATATTCCTTTGGGTTTATACCCAGTAATGGGATGGCTGGGTCAAATGGTATTTCTAGTTCTAGATCCCTGAGGAATCGCCACACTGTCTTCCACAATGGTTGAACTAGTTTACAGTCCCATCAACAGTGTTATAAATCATGCTGCTATAAAGACACATGCACAGGTATGTTTATTGCAGCACTATTCACAATAGCAAAGACTTGGAACCAAGCCAAATGTCCAACAGCAATAGACTGGATTAAGAAAATGTGGTGCATATACACCATGGAATACTATGCAGCCATCAAAAAGGATGAGTTCATGTCCTTTGTGGGGACATGGATGAAGCTGGAAACCACCATTCTCAGCAAACTATTGCAAGGACAGAAAACCAAACACCACATGTTCTCACTCATAGGTGGAAATTGAACAATGAGAACACGTGGACACAGGAAGGGGAACATCACACACTGGGGCCTGTCATGGGGTCAGGGCAGAGGGGAGGGATAGCATTAGAAGATATACCTAATGTAAATGACGAGTTAACGGGTGCAGCACACCAACATGGCACATGTATACATATGTAACAAACCTGTACGTTGTGCACATGTACCCTAGAACTTAAAGTATAATGATAATAATAAAATCTGAACGCTGGCAAAAAAAAAAAAAAAAAATGCTAAAGGAAGATCATCATTTTGAATAAATTGACCCTAGAGAGAAATGTGAAGCTTCACATATGAGGGAAAAGCATTAGAAATAATAATTATGTAGATAAGTGTAAGTTAATATTTTCCTTGTAATTTCTTTTAATAAAATGCACAACTGTTCAAATAAAAAATCATAACATTGTCCTGTGGGAGTAATTATGTATGTAAATATAATACCTATGACAACCATCATATCATAATATATATTGCACAATATGCACAATAAAGTTATATTTGCAACACTATATGAGACAAAGAACCAGAATATATAAAGAATTCTTACAACTCATTACCAGAATATAAATAACCTAATCAAATAATAAAAAAAATTTAAACAGACCCTGTACCAAAGAAGATATTCAGATGACAAAATGCACGTGAAGAAATGCTGAAAATCATTATTTCTTAGTGAAATCAAAGTTATACTGTAATGAGCCAAGAGTACACACCCTTAAAAATGGCTGAAATTAAAATATAGATAAAACTAAGAGATGGCAAGTATGCAGACCAATTAGATTTCTCAAATACTTCTATAGAAACTGCCAAATGATATGGCTTCTTTGAGAAACAGTTTTTCAGTTTAAAAAAAAGTCAAAAATACATATATTTAAACAAAAAAATGTCCCAGCCCTATCTCACTCCTAGGTATTAATTCAAGAGAATAAAAGTTGATGTCCATACAAAGACCATTTTGTGAATGTTGATAGCAGCTGTATTTGCAATAGCAGTTTAATTCATAATAACAAAGAAAAGCAGAAGCAACCTACATGTTCATTAATTGATTAATGGATAAACAAAATGTGGTATATCCATACAATGGAATACTGATGCAAAGATATAGATGCCTTGTCTCCTTGGGCACAAGGCAACACTGCTCTGCTGTCATTCATTCCTCAGAAGTCCCGTAGGGATACAGCTGAATCTATTCTTTAGCTTAATTCACATCTTTGCTAGGTTTCCTTCTTTAACTAAACCAACTTTCCTCATTTACTTACAAGTACCTGCTGAGTGCTTCATCATTAAATCACTTGCACAAGAATAGCCTTCTCTTGTTCCCTTTTTAAGGACCCATGCTAAGACAATTGACATCATGAATGTTCTTAGGAACCCAACTCTTAAGTATGGAGGTATGGAGTTTGGTCACTCGTAGCTGACTGGCAAATCTCTGGTAGTAGGCTGAGCCTTAATATTCCCTGAGATGCTGTGACAGTGCACTTAAGTTATTCTTTCTCCTTTGATGAGCTGAGATGAGATACAGGTAATAGGGAATGTATTGGCTTGTGCAATATCTGTGGTATTTAAGAGAAAAGGGAGAAACATTAATGATAAGAATTGTGAAATTGGGTGGTCATTGTTGATTGCCCGTGATACTCGGAAGAGAAAAAAATAGCAGGTTAGGGCTGGGCGCAGTGGCTCATGCCTGTAATCCCAGCACTTTGGGAGGCCGAGGCAGGCGGATCACCTGAGGTCAGGAGTCCGGACCAGCCTGGCCAACATGGTGAAACCTCGTCTCTACAAAAAATACAAAAAAAAAAAAAAAAAAAAAATTGCCGGGCATGGTGGCGGGCGCCTGTAATCCCAGATACTGGGGAGACTGAGGCAGGAGAATCACTGGAACCCGGGAGGCAGAGGTTGCAGTGAGCCGAGATCGTGCCATTGCACTCCAGCCTGGGCGATAAGAGCGAGGCTCCATCTCAAAAAAAAAAAAAAAAAATGCAGGTTAAAGTCAATTAATCACCAATTCAAAGCAAATTATAATAAGTTACGGGGCTTCCTTAGCAATGTTTAAAGAAACTCTCATCTCCAATTGACACAGGTTTGACTTATCAAATGCAGAATTTAATTGTGAGAGTAGTAGAATTGCAGAGAAAGTTGAATGAATTATTGTTCTTGGTAAATGTACTGTGCCAAAGTCAGTGCCCTAATAGGAAAGCAGCTGGATGCTGGAATATGGATGGCATAGTGATAGCTGGGTAAATTGCACTAGAAAATATTGAAACTCCACAGTTTTATAAATCCTCTGAGTGTATAAAATTGGCCTATTCTGGCCTGAAAATAGCTTTTAAGAATACTATGTAGATGAATACAGTGATACTTCCCTCTTCAGATCGACATCCACTAAACAAATATCTATGGTCAAATTTCAGCATGACCCCTAGAAATAACAAACGTGAAAAACATAGTGACAGGATACAAGGATAACAAATAAAAATCAATCTAATTTTTATATACTGCCAATGTATATATTTAAGGTGAAATTTTAAAAGGAATTACCATTTACAATAATTTCAAAATGGATATACTGATGTATTAATCTGACAAAACATGTCAAATTATCTATATGCTAAAAACTGAAAATTCATGATTAAAGAAATAAAAGTAAACCTGAATAAAGAGGCTTATAGTATCCATGGATTAGATGATTCAAAATAGAAAATATATCCACTATCTCCAAATTGATCTATAGATTGAACACCATTCCAATCAAAATAACAACATTTTTATGGGTACTAAAATGTATATGGAAAAATAAAAGGAATTAGAGTAGATAAAATGATTTTGAAAAAAAGACTAAAATTTGAGTATAGATGGAAACACATGCCTTGTATTGATGACTGTTGATGCTGAATGTCACGTATATTGGGTTTATTATAGCACTCTCTTTATTGGTGTAAACATTCGAGAATTTATACAATAAAGAGTTGTTATTGTAAATATCATGCCATTAAATATGAAAGCCTAAATAAAGCAGACTACTTTAAAAAAAAAAAAAGACCAAAAAGACCAGGTTGGGTGTGGTGGCTCATGCCTGTAATCTCAGCAGTTTGGGAGGCCAAGGTGGGTGGATCACGAGGTCAAGAGATTGAGACCATCCTGGCCAACATGATGAAATCCTGTCTCTACTAAAATACAAAAAATTAGCTGGGTGTGGTGGTGTGCACCTGCAGTCCCAGCTACTTGGGAGGCTGAGGCAGGGGAATCGATTGAACCCAGGATGCAGAGGTTGCAGTGAGCCGAGATTGTGCCACTGCATTCCAGCCTGGCGACAGCTAGACTCCGTCTCAAAAAAAAAAAAAAAAAAAGACCAAATTGATCCATAAAGAAATGTAAAACTTTAACACAACAGTACAAATGAAAACTGTGTTCAAAATTCAAGCCACCCTCAAATATTTCAAAAAAAGACTGTACTGTTTTGGAGGTCACTTTTACCAAATGGTGAGGGAAAATTGCCAGCTTTTGTAAATTTTTTCAAAGCGTACAAAAAATGTGAAATTATTGGACTCATTTTCCACAGCTAGCTCTCCTTGATTCGAAAACCAGATAAGAACCCACCCTTGCAAAGAACACTTGAGACAAGTTCATTTATATAGCAGCACATATCTTAAAAAAATAGCATGTTCCACATTGCCAGAAATTACATAATCAAATGGGCTGTGCCCAAGGGATTGAAATATGATGTTACATTAGAAAATATTTTTTAAATTTTTTAAATTTTTAAATTTTTAATTCTTGCGAGTACATAGTAGACGTATATATTTATGGGGTATATGAGTTTTTTGATACATGCCTGCAAAGTGTAATAATCACATCATGGAGAATGGCATATCCATCCCCTTAAGCATTTATCCTTTGTGTTATAAATAATCCAATTACTCTCCATTAGTTATTTTAAAATGTACAATTAAGTTATTATTGACTATAGTCACCTTGTTGTGCTATCAAATACTAGGTCTTATTCATTCATTCTAAGTATTTTTTCTTGTACACATTTATCTTCCCCACTTCCTACACATCCTGCCCCACCCAACTGCATTTTTCAGCCTCTGGTAACCATTCTTCTACTCTATATCCATGAGTTCAACTGTTTTGATTTTTAGCTCCCACAAATAAGTGAGAACATGCAATGTTTGTCTTTCTCTGCCTGTCTTATTTTACTTAACATAATGACTTCCACTTCCATTCATGTGGTTGCAAATGACAGGATTTCATTCTTTTTTTTTTTTTTTTTTTTTTTTTGAGGTGGAGTCTCGCTCCATTGCCAGGATGGAGTGCAGTGGCATGATCTCTGCTCACTGCAATCTCTGCCTCCCAGGTTCAAGAGATTCTCCTGCCTCAGCCTCCCAAGTAGCTGGGACTACAGGTGCATGCCACCGTGCCAGCTAATATTTGTATTTTTAGTAGAGACGGGGTTTCATCATTTTGGTCAGGATGGTTTCGATCTCTTGACCTCGTGATCCGCCCACCTCAGCCTCCCAAAGTGCTGGGATTACAGGCGTGAGCCACCACGCCTGGCCAGGATTTCATTTTTTTTTTATGGCTGAATAGTACTCCATTGTGTATATGTACCACATTTTCTTCATCCAGTCATCTGTTTATAGACACTGGTTGCTTCCACATCTTGGCTATTGTGACCAGGGCTGCAACAAACATGGGAGTACAAATATCTTTTCAATATACTGCTTTCTTTTCTTTTGGGTATATATGGAGCAGTGGAATTGTTGAATTATATGATAGCTCTATTTTTAGATTTCAGGAACCTCCCGACTGTTCTCCATAGTGGTTGTAGTAACTTACATTCATACCAGGACTATGAGGATTCCCTTTTCTCCACATCCTCTACAGCATTTCTTACTGCATGACTTTTGGATATAAGCCATTTTAACTGGAGTGAGATCGTATCTCATTGTTGTTTTGATTTGTATTTCTATCGTGATCAATGATGTTGAGCACCTTTTCCTCTGCCTATTTGCTATTTGTATGTCTTTTGGGAAATGTCTGTTCAAATATTTTGCCCATTTTGAAATCATATTGTTAGATTTTTTTCCAATGGAATTGTTCAAGCTCTTTGTATATTCTGGTTACTAATACATTGTCACATGGGTATTTTGCAAATATTTTCTTACATTCTGTGGGTTGTCTCTTCACTTTGTTGATTGTTTCTTTTGCTGTGCAGAAGCTATTAAAGTTGAGGTTAGTTCATTTGTCCATTTTTACTTTGGTTGTCTGTGTCTGTGGCATATTACTCAAGACATTTTTGTGTCGAAAAATGTCCTGGAGAGATTTCTCCAAAGTTTTCTTGTAGTAGTTTCATAGTTTGAGGTCTTGTATTCAAGTCTTTAATCCATTTTGATTTGGTTTCTGTATATGATGAGAGATAGGGGTTTAATTTCTTTCTTCTGCATATGTATATTTGGTTTTCCTAGCACCATTTACTGAAGAGATTGTCTTTTCACAAGTGTATGCTCTTGGCACCTTTGTCAAAAATGAATTCACTGTAGGTGTGTGGATTAGCTTCTGGCTTCTCTATTTTGTTCCATTGGTTTATGTGTCTGTTTTTATGCCACTACCATATTGTTTTGATTACTAAGGCTGTGTAGTATAATTTGAAGTCAGGTAATGTGATTTCTCCAGTATTGTTCACGTGGTTCAGATAGTTTTGCCTATTCTGGGTCTTTGGGGATTCCTTATCAATTTTAGGATTTTAAAAATATTTCTGTGAAAAATGCCATTGGTATTTTGATAGGGATTGCATTGAATTTGTAGATTGCTTTGGAGTGTATGGACATTTTATCAATATTGATTTTTTTGGTCCATGAACATGGAACATTTTTCCAGTTGGGAGGCATCCTCTTCGATTTCTTTCATCAGTGATTTATAGTATTCATTGTAGAGATCTTTCACCTTTTTGGTTAATTCCTATGTCATTAACATTATTTTTGGCTATTGTAAAGTGGATTATTTTTACATTTGTTTTTCAGATTGTTCAATGTTGGCATAATAACATGCTACTTATTTATATGTTGATTTTGTATCCTGAAACTTTATAGAATTTGTTTATCAGTTCTAGTTGTTTTTTTTGGTGGAGTCTTTAGTTTTTTCCAAATATAACATCATATCATCTGATAACAAGGCTAATTTGACTTCCTTTACAATTTGCATGCTTGCTTTTTATTTTTATGTTTTTCTGTCTCATTGCTGTAGCTAAGCCTTTCCATACTAGTTTGAATAACAGTGGTAGAAGTGGGCATCAATATCATTTTCAACATCTTAGAGGAATCCTTTCAGTTTTTTTCCTATTCAGTGTAATACTAGCTATGGGTCTGTCATATATGGCTTTCATGATGTTGAAGTACGTTCCTTCTATATCCAGTTTATTGAAGGTTTTTAATCATAAAGGAATGTTGAATTTTATAAAATGCTTTTTCAGCATCAATTGAAATGATGGTATTGTTTTTATTCTTCATTCTGTTGATATGATCTTTCACTTTGACTCATTTTCATATGTTTAACCATCTTTGCAACTCAGGGATAAATCCCACATTGTCATGAGGAATGATATTTTTAATATATTGTGGAATTTGGTTTGCTAGTATTTTGTTGAAGAATTCTATCAACATTCATCAGAGATATTGACTTATACTTTTCTTTTTTTGGTGTGACTGTCTGGTTTTGGTATCAGGGTAATGTTGGCCTCATATAGTGAGTTTGGAAGTATTCCTTTTTTCTTTATTTTTCCAAATAGTTTGAGTATAATTAGTATTAGTTCTTCTTTCAATGTTTAGTAGAATTCTGCAGTGAAGCCATAGTGGCCTGGGCTTTACTGGGAGTCTTTTTTTTTATTATGCTTCAATCTCATTATTTGTTATTGGCCTGTTCAGGTTTTATATTTCTTCCTGGTTCAATCTTGATAGGTTGCATGAGTTTAGAATTCTTTAAAATTTTCTCTAGATTTTTCAAATTATTGTCACGTAGTTGCCTATAGTAGCCACTAATGATCCTTTGAGTTTCTGCAGAATCAACTGAATCGTCTTTTTTTAATCTCCGATTTTATTTGGATGTTCTCTTTTTTTTTTTTTTTTTTGGTCAGTCTTGCTAAAATTTTGTCAGTTTAGTTTTCCAAAATCCTATTTGTTGTTTCATTGATCTTTTCTATTATTTTCTTCATTTTATCTCATTTATTTTTACTCTGATATTTGTTATTTTTTTCTTCTATTAATTTTGGGATTGGTTGCATTCCTAGTTCTTTAAGATGCATGGTTATGATGTTTATTAAAAGTTTTTCTTCTTTTTTTGTTGTAGACACTTATAGCTATAAAAGTCTCTTACTGCTTTTGCTGTATTCTATAACTTTTGGTATGCTGTTTCCTTTAATATTTGTTTCAAGAAATTTTCCAATTTTCTTCTTCAAAAAAATTTTTTTTATTATACTTTAAGATCTGGGATACATGTGCAGAATGTGCAGGTTTGTTACATAGGTATACATGTGCCATGGTATTTTGCTACACCCATCAACCTGTCACCTACATTAGGTATTTCTCCTAATGCTGTCACTCCCCTAGCCCCACAGGAAAATCCTATTTTGCAGTTTGCCTAATAGTACCTGTACAGGTGTTCAAGCAAGTTCAGTCATGGAAACTGTAGCAGAGACTCATAAGTTAAAATTTTAACCATGTATCAGAAGGAAAGAGAAAATTCACAGCCTGGTGAGATTATAGAGGTTATTGCAAAGGGCTATGCAGAAAAGTGCTGTTGAGTGTAAAGGGGCAAACACTCCCTGCTAATGTTTACAGGATCCTTTGAAAATTAGATGTGATTCTATGTTTGAAACCATTTGTAACATGGCAGGCCCTTAAAGAAGTTGGTGAATTTCAGAGCAAATCTGACTTTCTCAGAAACTCCTCCAAGAAATGGTGGTTGTTATAATAAGTTATAATAGTTGCCTTTTATTAAGCATCCACTATGTAACAGCTTATGAGAGAGACTACAAGTGCTCATCCACATCTTGTATTCATCCTTTAACATGGCTATTATTTCTGTTGCGAGGAGTATTTAAATATTTTAATTATGAAGATGGTAGCTTATGCATTCTTATTGCAAAGCCATTGCAAAGACAGATAAATCACAATTCTCAACTTTACAAAGTCGCTTCAACATTCAGCCCCTTCTTCATAGGTATCTATAATTAACAATCTAGTGTGTATTGTTTTAAAGCTTATTCTAGGCTTTTTCAGAAACAGATGTACTATAAAAATGCATTGTTTTTTAACATAAATGGGTAATTATGAACATATTGATCTGTCACTTGCCTTAGCACTTAATAAAATGGGTGCAGGAGCTTTCCATGACAGCACATATGGTATATCCACTCTAAAGTACGTATATACCATAATTAACTAAATCATTCTCCTCCTGATAGACAAGTTGTTTCCCATTTGCTGCTATGATTAATAGAACTAAAAACAACATCTTTAAACATGAATTATTGGACATCTATTTATGTTTTCTCATAAGAAAGCATATTAATGAGAAAACTGATTACTGTAGACAGTGTGAATATTTTAAATTTTTACAAATATTGCTGAAATTGTTTCAAATATGCTATACATACTCATTTTCTCAGAAATTAATGTATATAAATACCCTGCACTTTCACATTTTATCAATCTTCAAATTTTTATCAAAATGAGGGGTGTAAAGATGTTGTCTCACTATTGTTTTAATTTGTATTTCTCCATTTTTCCATTAAAAAGAACATTAACTTAATTCTTCAACTATATAAAGCTGAATTCGTGCAATGATGTCTTTAGTAACATGATTTCTTGGGGGAATGATTTAAAAATATGGGCCGGGCATAAGAGGATCACTTGAGACCAGGAGTTCAAGACAATCCTGGGCAATGTGGTAAGACCCTGTCTCTGCAAAAATCTTTAAAAATTAGCCCAATGAGGTGATATGGGCCTGTGTTCCCAGCTACTCAGGAGGCTGAGGTGGGAGGGTCGCTTGAGCCAGAGTCCAGGAATTAGATCACATACAAAACTTAAAGTTCAGAGAGCTGAAGGCCAGCTGGCACTCAAGGCTCTGCATCCAGAGTTCAGTGTAGTGAGGAGAAAGATCCAAAAGGAAAAATGATGAGGGATATGGGTGGTGATGGGACTGGTATAGGACAACTTCTGTGAATAAGCTTGAGAAATTTCTACATCATGATTACCAGCTAAAAGTTACAGAGTGTTTGGGGTAGGCAGCTCTACTGGACTTAATCAGCATCCTGCCTGACATTTCACCCTACCTTAAAATCCCCCCCTGCTTTCTATCAGTAAGAGCGTAGCTGGCTCTGCTGCATTATTTTGGGTGCACAACACTGTTGACCACTCTAGTGATCTATTGTAAACTTGCCAAGTCCCAGGGCTGAAAGCTGTCCTGATGCCTGCTGGAGATTTGTATTTTTTACCTCTGTGTACAGTGGACCCCCTCTGTAGAGGCTGGGGCTATGCAAGTGAGTGGAGTTGGTGACTGATGACTGGCAGTTGAGATGGGCCAGGAATCCCAGTGAGCAGAGCAAGAGAGTGTGTAGCTGCAAAGAAGGGGAAATGAGTGAGAATTTTCCTGGACCGCAGTGACTCTGCAGATAAAAGATTGGGTAATTCCCAGTGTTGGAGGTGGGGCTTGGTGAAAGGTGATTGGATCATGGGACAGTTTCTCATGAATGATTTGACACAATCCCCCTCAGAAAGTTCTCGTGATAGTGAATGAGTTCTTATGAGATCTGTTTCTTTTCAACTGTGAAACACCTCCCAGCTTGCTCTCTCTTGCTCCTGCTACAGCCATGTAAGACGTGCCTGCTTCCGCCTTCACCTATTGCCATGATTATGGGTTTACTGAGGCCTCTACAGAAGCTAAGAAGATGCTGCTATGCTTTCCACACAACCATGAGACAATTACAACTTGTTTCTTTATATGTACATATATATATAATATAATATTTATATATATTATATATATAGTTTAGCAATGCAAGAATGAACTTATACAGAAAATTGGCACCAGAGAAGTGGGGAATTGTTATAAAGATATCTGAAAATGTGAAAGCAGCTTTGGATCTGGGTAATGGGCAGAGGTTGGAACAGTTTGGAGGACTCGGAAGAAGATAGGAAAATGAGGGAAAGTTTGGAACTTCCTAGAGATTTGTTAAATACTTGTGACCAAAATGCTGATATTAAAAAGGACAATGAGGTCGAGGCTGAGGAGATCTAAGATGGAAATGAGGAATTGGGAACTGGAGCAAAGATGACTTTTGTTATGCATTAGCAAAGAACCTGGGAGCATTGTGTCTCTGCTCTAGGGATCTGTGGAACTTTCTACTTGAGAGTGATAATTTATGTTGTGTAGTAGAAGAAATATCTAAGCAGCAAAGTGTTCAAGATGCGGCCTGGCTGCTTCTACCAGCACAAGCTCATATGGGAGAGCAAATAAATAATGTGTAACAGGAACTTACATTTAAAGGGAAGCAAAGCATAAGTTTGGAAAATTTGCAGCTTGGCCCTAGTAGAAAAGAGAAAACAGTTTTCTGGGAAAGAATTCAAGCAGGCTGCAGAAATTTGCATAACTAAAAAGAAGGCAAATTCCCATCACCAAGACAATGAGGAAAGGCCCTGGAAGGCATTTCAGAGACCTTTGAGACAGCCCCTCCCATCATGGGCCTGGAGGCCAGGAGAACAGAAGGACAGAATGGTTTTGTGAGCCAGATCCTGGGCCCCACTTCCCTGTGCAGCCTTTGGACACAGCTCCCTGCATCTCAGCTGCTCAATCTCCAGCCGTGGCTCAAAGGGGACCAGGTACAGCTGGAGTCACTGCTTCAGAGGGCACAAGCCATAAGATTTGGTGGCTTTCACATGGTGTTAACACTGCAGGTGCACAAAGTGTAAGAGGTGTGGCTTGGGAGCCTCCACCTGGATTTTAAACAATGTATGGAAAAGCCTGGATGCCCATGCAGAAGCCTGCTGCAGGAGCAGAGCCCTCATGGAGAATATGTAAGACAGTGCATAGGGGAAATGTAGGGCTGGAGCGCCCACACAGATTGCCTACTGGGACACTGCCTAGTGGAGCTCTGAGAAGAGGGCTGCCATCACAGAATGATAAAGCCACCAACAGATGGCACCATGCACCTGGAAAAGCCACAGGCACTCAATGCCAGCCCATGAGAGCAGCCACTGTACCTGAATCCTGGAAAGCCACAGGGGCAGAGCTATCCAAGGCCTTGGGAGCCCACCCCTTGCACCAGTGTGCCATGGAAGTAAGACATGGAGTCGAAAGAAATTTATTTTTAACCCTTAAGATTTAATTACTGCCCTGATGGGTTTTAGAATTGCACAAAACATGTAGCCTCCTTCTTTTGGCTGATTTCTCCGTGTTGGAATGGGAGTATTTGATCTGGTGATTTTATATGAGGCTTTGTCTCTTTTGCTCAGCACTTCTCTTTCCTGCCACGATGTGAAGAAGGACATGTTTGCTTCCTCTTCTGCCATAATTTTAAGTTTCCTGAGGCCTTCACATCCATGTTGAACCATGAGTCAATTAAACATCTTTCCTTTATAAATGACCCAGTCTTGGACATGTCTTTATTAGCAGCATGAGAATAGACTAATACAGTAAATTGGTACTTGGAGTAGTGGGGCACTGATGCAAAGGTACCCATAAATGTGGAAGCAATTTTGAAACTGGGTAGAAAGATACCCATAAATGTGGAAGCAACTTTGAAACTGGGTAACAGGCAGAGGTTGGAACAGTTTGGAGGGCTCAGAAGAAGACAGGAAAATGTGGGAAAGTTTGGAACTTCCCAGAATCTCGTTGAATGTCTTTGACCAAAAAGCTGATAGCAATATGAACAATAAAGTCCAAGCTGAGGTGGTCTCAGATGGAGATGAATAACTTGTTGGAAACTGGAGCAAAGATGACTCTTGTTATTCTTTAGCAAAGAGACAGCCAGCATTTTGCCCCGGTCCCAGAGACCTGTGGAACTTTGAACTTGAGAGAGATGATTTAGAGTCGCTGGTAGAAAAAAAAAATTCTAAGTGGCAAAGCATTCTAGAAGAAGCAGGGCATAAAAGTTTGGAAAATTTGCAGCCTGACAATGCAAAAGAAAAGAAAAACCCATTTTCTGGAGAGAAATTTGAGCCTGCTGCAAAAATTTGCACAAGAAAAGAGGAGCCTACTGTTAGTCACCATGACAATGGGGAAAATGTCTGCAGGGCATGTCAGAGGACTGCATGGCACCCCCCCCATCACAGGACCAGAGGCCTATGTGAGAAAAATGGTTTTGTGTGCCGGGCCCAGGGACCCCTGCTATATGTAGCCTTGAGACATGGTGCCCAGCATTCCAGTTGCTTCATCTCTAGCTTTGGCTAAAAGGGGCCATGGTACAGCTTGGGCAATTGCTTCAAAGGGTGCAAGCCCCAAGCCTTGGTGGCTTCCACATGGTTTTGGGCCTGTAGGAGCACAGAAGTCAAGAATTGAGGTTGGGGAACCTCTGCCTAGATTTCAGAGGATGTATGGAAATGCCTAGATGTTCAGGCAGGAGTTTGCTGCAGGAGTGGAGCCCTCATGGAGTACCTCTACTAGAGACATGTGGAAGGAAAATGTGGGGTTGGAGCCCCCAGACAGAGTCCCCAGTAGGACACTGCCTAGTGGAGCTGTGAGAAGAAGGCCACCATCCTTCAGACCCCAGAATGATAGATCCACCAAAGGTTGGCACCATGTGCCTGAAAAAGCTGCAGAGGCTTAATGCCAGCCCGTGAAAGCAGCCGGGAGGGGGACCATACCCTGCAAAGCCACAGAGGTGGAGCTTCCCAAGGCCATGGGAGTCCACCTTTTGCATCAGCAGGACCCGGCTGTGAGACATGGAGTCAAAGGAGATCATTTTTGAGCTTTAAGATTTAATTACTACCTTACCTTGTTGGAATTTGGACTTGCATGGGGCCAGTAGCCCCTTTTTGGACAATTTCTCCCATTTGGAATGGGTGTATTTACCCAGTACCCGTACCTCCATTGTATCTGGGAAGTAAATAATTTACTTTTGATTTTACAGGTTCATAGGTGTAAGGAACTTGCTTTGTCTCAGATGAGACTTTGGACTTGGGCTTTTGGGTTAATGCTGGAATGAGTTAATACTTTGGGGGACTGTTCGAAGGGCATGATTGTGTTTTTAAATGTGAGGACATGAGATTTAGGATGAACCAGTGGTGGAATGATGTGTTTTGCCTGTGTCCCAACCCAAATTTCATCTTGAATTATAATAATCCCCCTGTGTCAAGGGTGGGAACCGGTGTGCAGTACTTGAATCATAGGGGTGGTTTTTCCCATGCTGTTTTCGTGACAGTGAGTGAATACTCATGAGACCTGATGGTTTTATAAGAGGCTTTTTCCCCCTTTGCTAGGCAGTCCTCCTACCTGCTACCATGTAAAGAAAGACATGTTTGCTTCCCCTTCCACCATGATTGCATGTTTCCTGAGGCCTCCCCAGCCATGTGGAACTGTGAGTCAATTAAACCTTTCATTATAAATTACCCAGTCTCAGGTATGTCTTTATTAGCAGTGTGAGAATGGATTAAAACACATGCACACAGGCAGAAGAGGCTAGTCTTGTCCCTGATGAGACTTTGGAATATGGACTTTTGAGTTAATGCTCAAATAAGTTAAGATTTTGGGGAACTGTTGAGAAGGTATGGTTGTATTTTTCAATGTGAGATGGTCAAGAGATTTGGGAGGGGATAGGGGTAGTATGATAGGGTTTGGACCTGTGTTTCCACCCAAATCTCATGTTCAATTGTAATCCCCAGTGCTGGAGGTGGAGCCTGGTGCTAGAGGATTAGATCAGAGGGTGGTTTCTCATGAATAGTTTAATACCATCCCCCTTGGTAAGTACCCATCATGATGAGTGAGTTTCATGAGATCTGGTTGTTTAAAAGTGTCCAGCACCTCCGCCCATCTCTCTCTTCCTTTTGCTTTGGCCAGGTGACGTGTTCACTCTCCCTTTGCCTTCCATCATGATTGAAAGCTTCCTGAAGCCTCCTCATGCTTCCTGTATAGCTTGAAGAGCCATTAGCCAATTAAATCTTTTTTAAAAAGTCAGTGACCTAGTCTCTGGTGTTTCTTTATAGCAGTGAAAGAATAGACTAACCAGGACCATAGTAGACTGGCTAATAGAAAAAATTCTTAAGCCATACTGCCTTGGGTTTGAATCTTGATTAAATTGATTGAATTGGTTGATTTTATCTATCTAGTACAATTGACATGTGTAGACTTGTTCCTAGTTGAAATGATATTATTTAATTCTAATATCAAATAATAATTATAAGAAACACCAGAAATTAAAAAAATAATAGCAAGGGAATTAACCTGTATAAAAATTAAAATGCAGTAAAAAGCAATTTTATTGAAGACTCTGGAATTGGTACAGGCATTAAACTATTGAAAGTTGCAAGCCTGAGGTAAGTTGTGAGTACAAGAAATATAAAATTGTTTTGGTTTAAATCACAGCTCATATTTTTAAAATGTGTAACCATGAGCAAAGTAATTTTCTTTTTTGATTAGGTCTTCATTTGCAAAAGGCAAACAGTAGTATCTGTGTGTGAGGTTTGTTTGTATGCTACTGTACATAAAATAAATTCTGAAATATACTTGCTTAATAAGCAAGGTTTTCTTTTTCACTCAAACAACCAAATGTATGGTGATAGGTGAAAAAGTTCTGGTATTATATTTTTGTTCGTCAAAATTACTCTTCTATTTTCTTTTTTTTTTTTTTTTTTTTTATTATACTTTAAGGTTTTAGGGTACATGTGCACAATGTGCAGGTTTGTTACATATGTATCCATGTGCCATGTTGATTTCCTGCACCCATTAATTACTCTTCTATTTTCTTATTCATAACAACCTTACTTAGTGGTTTGGTTTCTTGTTACAGTAAAATGTCCATTGTATTTTCAGTTATTATGTCTACATTATAGAAGAAAGAATAATGGAGAAAAAATCAGAAATAGTTGTATCTGCTTCAGACAAAAAAAAATTCCTCACAAATTCTTATTTTCCATCTGAATTATCTTCAGATTGATGAAATAGAAACAGCCTCAGCTTCAAAACATGAAAAATTGGTCTTATTTTATTCGAAGGCAGACTGATATCAATTTAAATGTATGCTATATACCCTAGGACAAGAAATAAATGTTTAAATATATACACAGTGAGTAAATAGAAAACATGAAATGAAATAAAAATGTTCAGTTAACCCAAGTGAAGGCAGAAAGGAAGAGAAATAAATAAAAGATGGACTGCTACCACCTTTGTTCCTGCTTTTGCTGCCCCCATGCTGGAGAGAAAACAAAAAGCCTGAGCTTGACCTAGGAGTATGGTACATAGCATGAATGTATGAAGCCAAGATCTGTGGCTGTCATTTGAACAGGAGAAGAGCCAACACTCTCAGAGGACTGGAAGTGGTAAGTCACATAAGTTCATGGGCTGCTATAGGAGTAGCACCTGCCTTCCTCCACAGGGCCAGCTCAGAAAATGTATGACCTGACTCCCTGCCATGGCCTCAGCCTGAAGGAACCTTGTACCCTAAAATATTTAACAAAATAAATAGGAGTGCAGTTCCAGTGATTGGAGGGAGCTCCCCTAATGCCCAGAAGTAGACCTGGTGAGGGGGTCACTACTCTCACATGCTACACCACAGAATATATCTGCATTTGCAAGGAAATACCAGGAAACCACATGGCTGAGTATGAGCCTCCCTACCAGCCATTACTCTTAAGTGTCATCTACTGGATCACAGCCCAAAGTACAACAACAAAAATACTTTGATAATATACCATGCTGAGAGATCCAAGGCAAGAATTCAGCCACAGATAAAGACCCTGCACTGAGCCTTGGCCCTCTGAGAATGATAGAGACAGGAGGCAGAGAAATTCTAGGCAGAAAATGGTGGGGTCCCTGGTGAAGTCCTACCCTCAAGCTTGGAACCACAGCTCAAAGTGAGAACATGCATTCCTGTTTGCCCACTTAGATGTTGCCTTTTCCAAAACCACCCATGGCCCACCCCACCCCCAATCTTGTACCCATAAAAATCCTTGAACCAGCTGGCAGAGAAGAAAAAGCATCTGGATGTTGAGAGGAGAAGCAGATGGATGTCATAAAGAAGCAGCTTGACTTCAGAGAAATGGCTTGACAGCAGGACTTCAGAGAAGAGTCTGGCCAGAGATGGTGGGACTTCAGGGGAAGAATACCTTCCCACTCCATCCCTTTTCTACCTCCCCTTCCCACGAAAGCCGCTTCCACTGACAATAAAATATCCTACATTTACTATCCTTCGATTTGTTCATGTGACCTGATTTTTTCTGGATGCTGAACAAGAGCTTGGGATACAGAAGGCTGTTCACACTAACCGTCTGCCCTCATGAAAAAGCAGAGAATCCACTAAGCTGTTGAGCACTTAAGCCATTTGTGGATGACAAGGCTAAAAGAGTGCTGATGGTAACATTCCTTCTGGGGCTTCGGGTGTCACAAGTACTCCCCACCAAGTCACTGCCATGGGACCTGCAAGGAATTTTGCTCCTACTGGTGCCCAACAGCTCTTGCTCTGGCTCCTGCACTCGCTCAGCTGCACTTGCCTTCCCATGAGGGGTGGAGCACAGTGGATCTGAGTGAGTGAAGCTGGCCAAAGTGGCCAGCTAGGCCCAGTGCCCACACTCCAGTTCCCCTCACCATGAATGGGTCAGGGAAATTTTTCTGTTTTAAAATCATCAAGAAATAAAGCCATCTGACTATACTTGACTTACACCACAGTTAATGAAACACCAACCTTCCCAGGTGAGAAAAAAATTCAGCACAAGAACTCTGCCAGTTCAAATATCAGAGTGTACCCTTACATGAAAATGAGTCCACTAGCTCCCCAGCAAGGTTTATTAACCAGTCTGAAAAGACCAAAATAGATGACATAGAATTCAGAATCTGGATAGCAAGGAAGCTCACTGAGATTTGGGAGAAAGTTGAAACCCAATCCAAGGAATCCAAAGAATCCAGTAAAATAATACAAGAGCCATTCTAAGAACCAAGCTGAACATTTAGAGCTGAAAAATTTACTACAAGAATTTTATAATACAATGACAAGTATTCACAGCATAATAGACTAAACTGAGGAAAGAGTCTCAAAGCTCAATTTCTGGTTCCTTGAATCAATTCAGTCAGACAAAAATCAAGAAAAAGGAATTTTAAAAACTTAACAAAACTTCTGAGCAATATTGGATTATTTAAACACACCAAATCTACAACTCATTGGCATTCCTGAGAAAGAAGAGGGAATAAACAACTTGAAAAATATATTTGAGGATATAGTCCACAAAAATTTCCCCAATCTTGCTAGAGGTTGACATTCAAATCCAAGAAATACAGGGAACCCCAGACAGATACTGTAAAAGATTGCCATCCCCAAGGCAAATAGTCATCAGATAAGAAAAATCTTAAAGGTAGCTAAAAAGAAGGGTAAAGTTACATACAGAGGGAACCCCATCAGGCTAGCAACACACATCTGAGCAGAAACCTTATGAGATAGAAGAACTTAGGGTTCTATTTTCGGTGTCTGTTTAAATAAAAAAAATTCCATGCAAGAATTTTACATCCTACCACACTAAGCTTCATAAGTGAAAAAGAGATAAACTCCTTCTCAGAGAAGCAAACACTGAATGAATTCATTTCAACTACATCCACATTATAAGAGGTTCTTAAGAGAATGCTTAACATGGACTCAAAAGAATGGCATCTGCTGCCACAAAGACACACAAATATATAGCCCACAGGCACTATAAAGGAATCGCACAATCAAGTTTACATAATAATCAGCTAACAATAACATGATAAGGTCAAAATCCCACATATCCAAAAACGTTGAATGTAAATTGGCAAAATGCCCCCATTTAAAAGGCGTAGAGTGGCCAGCTGCATAACAACACAAGATTCAAACATCTTCTGTCTTCAAGAGACCCATTTCATATGTAATGACATCCACAGGCTCAAGGTAAAGGGAGAGAGAAAGACATACCATCAAACAAAAAACAAAAAAGAGCAAGAGTTTGCAGCAACATGGATAGAGGCAGACACCATAATCCTAAGCAAACTAATGCAGGAACAGCAAACCACATACCACATATTTTCACTTATAAGTGTGAGCTAAACATTGACCACACATGGACATAAACATGTGAACAATAGACACTGGAGGCTACTAGAGAGAGAAGGGATAGAAGAGGATATGGGTTGAAAAACTACCTATTGGGTACTATGCTCTCTATCTGAGTACAATATACCCATGTAACAATGTACCTCCTATATCTAAAATAAAAGGTGAAATTAAAAAAAATACACAAAAATGTTAATATTATTTACTACACTAATTAAGCCATAACATGTTAAAAGTAATCCAGTATAAAAGGACTGTCTACCATCAAACCAATAGAAATATTACAGATATTACCAGTGCATAAATAGATAGGTTTCACTAATGTTTAGTAATATTTGATTTCAATTAGGGACAAGTAGCAAGAAAGTGTATTTTAGTTTTGCCATTTTGTTTCATGCCATATAAATGTGCTACAGAAAAAAATACTTTTGCAATAAAACATAGTAGTTAGCAAAAAAAGAAAATGTGAAATAAATAGAAAATAGCTAGTGTGATGTAGATTTCAATGCAAATAAATCAATAATTAACTGTAAATATTGTCAACACACAAATTAAGTATTAGAGATTGTCAAATTTGATAAAAATCACACAAGTATATGCTATCTTCAGAAACTCATTTTATATATAAATATGACATAACTTAATACTTTGTTCATGGTTATAGTTTTAAGAAGTAGGTGAGGTTTAAAACAAGCTTTTTGAAAATGTATTTTCCATTGATATTCAGAATGCTCCCTGGGCTTGCAACTCAGTTTCACTATCTGTTCATTTCTGGGCTAGTGCCAACCTCTTGATCAAATTGGTTTATAGTACATTTTAATTTAGGTAGGGGTTAATTTCCTTGCTATTCCTTATTGAAAGTTGCTTGATGTTTCTTATTAATATTCTTTCATATTAACTTTAAGTTATAGTCAATGTATATGATTTGTATACATTTAATGTGTTCTATTTATTTTAAGTGTGTGTTCTTAATAACAGACCTTCCAAATGCATGAGGCAAAAAGGGAACTCAAAGGAGAAATGGAAAAAGCCACAATTATACTTGGAAATTTCAACATTGAATGCTTGATTATTGATAGAACATGTATGCATAAAATCAGTAATAATATAGATGAAGTGAACAACACCATCACCTCACTGGATCTAATTGACATTTATGGAAAAGTCTACCCCACAACATCAGAATAAACATTCTTCTCAAGTGCACATAAAGTGTTTACTAATTTAGACCATATTCTGGGTCATAAAATAAACCTTTATATATGCATTTTAAACTATATGAATTATGTTCTTGGTCCACAAAGGAATTAAACTAGAAATCAATATCAAAGATATCTAGAGAATCCTCAGATATTTTGAAATTAATAACATACACCTGAATCTTATGGGAAAATTGAAATTCTTGAAATGAATTGCAATTATAGTTCAAAACAACCAAATTTGTGAGATTCAGTTAAGCAAAATTTACAGATAATTTTACAACATTAAATGTTTATGTTCAATTACATTGATTATATTTAATTATATTAAATGAAGCATTAAAATAAGCAACTTCTATACCTACAAACTGTTGGATGGAATGTAAATCAGTTCAGCAAATATGAAAAGCAGTTTGGATATTCCTCAAATAACTAAGGGATAAACTACCATTTGACCCAGAATCACATTATTGGGTATATACCCAAAGGAAAATAGATTATCCTACCAAAAAGATACATGTACCCATATGTTCACTACAGCACTATTCACAGTGGGAAATACACAGAACCAATCCCGGTTCCCATCAATGATGGGTTGGATAAAGAAAATATGGCAAAATACACCATGGAATACTATGCAGCCATATAAAAGAATAAAATCATGTCCTTTGCAGCAAAATGTATATATCTGGAGGCCATTATCCTAAGCAAATTAATGAAGAAACAGAAAAAAATACCACATGTTCTCACTTATAATTGGGAGCTTGGACGTTGGGTACACATGGACATGAAGATGGGAACAACAGACATTGGGGACTCCAAAAAAGAGAATGGGAGACAAGGGTTGAAAAAATACCTATTATATACTATGCTGACTACCTGGGTGATAGGATCATTCCTTTTCTAAACTCCATCATCACACAATATACCTTTGTAACAAACCTGCACATGTATCCCCAGAATCTAAAATAAATGTTCAAAATGAAAAAAGTTCTAAAATAGAAAACTAATCTTCTGCATTATGAAATTATGGAAAAAGAACAAACTATATATAAAACAAGCAGAAGCAGGGAAATAAAGATTTGAACTGAAATAAATTAAATTGAATATTTTTATTTCCCAAGATGGCAGATTGGAGGCAGCATTAGCATGTCTTTCCCACTTGGAAAGACAAAATAGTGTGTAGATATTTACACTTTTGGAGAAAAGCGATCCCTTGTTCACTGTATATTAGTACAACTGCTATGGAGAATAATTTGGTGGTCCCTCAAAAAACTAAAATGGAGATATCATCCTGGTACCCTACTGCATGGGATATACCTAAAAGAAAGAAAACTAGTGTATGAAAAAGATATCTGCCCTAACATGTTTATTTCAGTACTATTCACAATACGTAAGATTTGGAAGCAACCTAAATGTCCATCAACAGACAAATGGATAAAGAAAATACTGTACATATACATAATTAAGTACTATTTAGCTATAAAAAGGAGATCCTGTCCTTTACAACAACCTGGTTGGAACATATTACATTAAGTGAAATAAGCCAGGCACAAAAAGACAAGCTTCAAATGTTCTCTCTTATTTGTAGGATGTAAAAGTTAAAACAACTGAACTCATGTAGCCAGAGAGTAGAAGAATGGTCACCAGAGGCTGCAATATGTAATGGGGGGTAAGGATAGTAGAGATGGTTAATGGGTACAAAGAATAGTTAGAAAAATTTAAGAAGACCTAGTATTTCATAGCACAATAGGGTCCTACAGCCAAAAGTATTTATTGTGCATTTTAATGAGGCAGGGGAAAGAAATAAAGGACATCCAAATATGAAGACAATTAGTCAAACTATCCCTTTTTGCAGATGAAATGATCCTATATCTAGAAAACCCCACAGTCTCAGCCCAAAAGCTTCTTAAGCTGTTGAACAACTTAAGTAAAAGAGTAAAATTGGAGTATTTTTAAAACAAAAATGATAAATACTTGAGGTGATGGATACCTCATTTACCCTGATGTAATTATTTTGCATTGTGCCTGTGTCAAAATAGCTCCTGTACCCCATAAATACATAATCTGCTATGTACCCATAAAAATAAAAAAAAACAAAAAATAAATAGAATGTAGAAAAAATGACTATAGGAGCAAGAAAAAGAAAATGAAGGATATTATAGAAATCCCATATAAGCCATATAAATTAATCTATGATTTATGATTTAAGCAAAATATAAATGTAAAAGCAGTTCAGACAATTCAAGTAGTAGGTATAAATGAGCATACTTTAAAAAACAGGAAAGGTTTCAATCCCATTTGTAATGTCTTACAGATATCAGATTTAAGTAAATTTTATTTGCTCAACCAAAATCTAGTTAAGGTAATTTCTTCACTTTCTTCCAACTTCGTTTAACACTTCTTAATGATTCTTTAGCATAACTATTATTCCAAGGAATATAATGGAAATGCATATTTCTAGCTTTCATGCTGTAAATATCTTTAGCATATTTTGGTACATCAGATTTATATCTTAAAATACATCTTTGTTCCTCTTGATTAGAAATGTGATAAATCTCATATTTATATTCAATATATGCATGAATTCAGCCATTTGGAAGGCAGTTGAAGTCATTGGGCATTGTCTTCAGAAAATACATGAATATTAAACATCATTATAAAAGTTAACTGATGATATACTTCAAAATAATAAGAGCCATATTTGACAAACCCACCGTGAATATCATACTGAACGGGCAAAAGCTGGAAGCATTTCGCTTGAAAACCAGGACAACACAAGGCTGCCCTCTATCACCATTCCTATTCAACATAGTATTGGAAGTTCTGGCCAGAGCAATTAGGCAAGAGAGATAAATAAAGGGCATTCAAATAGGAAGAGAGGAAGTCAAACTATTTCTGTTTGCAGATGACATGATCTTATACCTAGAAAACTCCATTGTCTCAGCCCCAAAGCTTGATAAGCCAATAAGCAACTTCAGGAAAGTCTCTGGATAAAATATCAATATGCAAAAATCGCTAACATTCCTATACACCAACAACAGTCAAGCCAAGAGCCAAATTACAAACAAACTCCCATTCACAATTGCCACAAAAAGAATGAAATACCTAGGAATACAGCTAACTAGGAAGGTGAAAGATCTCTGCAAGGAGAATTACAAACCACTGCTCAAAGATATCAGAGATGACACAAACAAATAGAAAAACAGTTTACGCTTATAGATAGGAATAATCAATATTGTTAAAATAGTGATACTGCCCAAAGCAATTTATAGATTCAATACTGTTCCCATTAAATTACCATTGACATTCTTCACAGAACTAGTAAAACTATTTTAAAATGCATATGGGGGCAAAAAAAAAAAAAAAGCCCAAATAGCAAAGACAATTTTTTTTTTTTTTTTTTTTTTTGAGATGGAGTCTTGCTCTGTCGCCCAGGCTGGAGTGCAGTGACGCGATTTCGGCTCACTGCAAGCTCTGCCTCCTGGGTTCACGCCATTCTCCTGCCTCAGCCTCCCGAGTAGCTGGGACCACAGGCGCCCGCCACCATGCTCGGCTAATTTTTTTTGTATTTTTAGTAGAGACAGGGTTTCACCGTGTTAGCCAGGATGGCCTCGATCTCCTGACCTTGTGATCCACCTGCCTCGGCCTCCCAAAGTGCTGGGATTACAGGCGTGAGCCACAGCACCCGGCCCCACAATCTTAAGTAAAAAGAACAAAGAGCTGGAGGCATCATGCTACTCGACTTCAAACTATACTACAGGGCTACGGTTACCAAAACAGCCTGATCCTGGTACAAGAACAGACACATAGACCAATGGAACAGAATACAGAGCTCAGAAATAAGGCCACACACCTACAACCATCTGATCTTTGACAAACCTGACAAAAACAAGCAATGGGGAAATGATTTTCTATTCGATAAATGGTGCTGGGATAACTGGCTAGCCACATGCAAAAAATTGAAACTGGACCCTTTGCTTACACCACATACAAAAATTAACTCAAGATGGATTAAAGACTTAAATGTAAAACCCTAGACTATAATAACCCTGTTAAACAACCAAGGCAATACCATTCAGGACACAGGTACAGGCAAAGATTTCACGATGAAGATGCCGAAAGCAATTGCAACCAAAGCAAAACTTGACAAATGAGATCTAATTAAGCTAAAGAGCTTTTGCACAGTAAAATTAACTATCAACAGAGTAAACAGACAACCTACAGAATAGGGGAACATTTTTGCAAGCTATGCATCTGAAAGAGGTCTAACATCCAGTGTCTGTAAGGAACTTAAATTTACAAGAAAAAAAAAATTCAACCCCATCAAAATGTGGGCAAAAGACATGAACAGACATGCCCTTTGTCTTCTCAAAAGAGAACATACGTGTGACCAACAATCATATGAAAAAAAGCTCAAAATCACTGATCATTAAAGAAATGCAGATCAAAACCACAATGTGATACCATCTCACACCAATCAAAATGGCTATTATTAAAGAGTCAAAAAATAACAGATGCTCGTGAGGTTGTGGAGAAAAAGGAACACGTATACACTGTTAATGAGAGTGTAAATTAGTTCAACCATCATAGAAGACAGTGTGGTGGTTCCTCAAAGACCTAAAGACAGAAATCCTATAAAGACCCAGCAATCCTATTACTGGATATGTACCCAAATGTATATACATTGTTCTATTATAAAGACACATGCATGCATACATTCATTGCAGCACTATTCACAGTAGCAAAGAGATAGAATCGACCTAAATGCTCATCAATGATAGACTGGATAAAGAAAATGTGGTACATATACATCATGGAACACGATGCAGCCATAGAAGAGAATTAGATCATGATTTTTTGCAAGGACATAAATGGAGCTAGAAGCATTATCTTAGCAAACTAATGCAGAAACAGAAAATCAAATACTGCATGTTCTCACTTATAAGCGGGACTAAATGATGAGAACACATGGACACATAGGGGGAACAACACACACTGGGGTCTATCAGAGGGTGGAGGGTGGGAGGAAGGAGATTGTCAGGAAAAATAACTA
Source organism: Symphalangus syndactylus (assembly GCF_028878055.3). Taxonomy (NCBI): domain Eukaryota; kingdom Metazoa; phylum Chordata; class Mammalia; order Primates; family Hylobatidae; genus Symphalangus; species Symphalangus syndactylus. The sequence continues at coordinate 147,945,906 of NC_072447.2, read as the reverse complement.
ATGGGTACTAGGCTTAATACCTTCATTATAAAATAATCTGTACAAAAAGCCAACATGACACACATTTACCTGTGTAACAAATCTGCACATGTACCCCTGATTTTAAAATAAAAGTTTTTTTGAAAAAAGTTCATTGATGATATTGAATTAAATAAGTTAATCTAGAACTCAGTATGTCAGTCTTACCACTGAAAGTGTTATTCCAAAGACAGTATGAAAATAATTATATATTGTATATAAAGTAATAATTAAGAGTCTATGCATACAAGTATTAGGAAAGTAAATTCCAAAATAATACTTATTAATAGTGAATTCAGAGTACTTTTCAGTTTGTTATGTAAACGACTACTGGTACTCTAATTTGGTCTTCATGAGCATTTAATGATGCAAAAGTTTTATATGCTATTATTTTACTACTAAGCCTGTCCATATATGAATTTATTACCAAGGAGATATAGTAGGAGAAAGTGATTTCATGATAAATGTTTTGTCTTTGAAAATAGGATATAGGTACTAATACTAGATGCTGATAGAAAATATGAGTTAAATATGTATATTATTATTAAGTGGTAATTTGTCAATTTTTAAAGTATATAGAAGAGCAGGTTTAAAACCAAACACCCCAATGATTGGAATAAATGTGAATGCATTAAATTACCCTATTTAAAATCAGATATTTCAAAACTGATGAAAACATAGTTAAGCATACAGTAACTATTCAACCATAAGCTGTTCATAAGGGACAGTCCAAAATATAATGATAAAGAAAGATTGAAAATAAAGCAATGGAAAATGTCTGTTATTGAAGTACTATAATAATAAAAATAGAGGCACATTTTAAATATTAGACAAAATATAATTCAAAGTGGGAAACATTGAAAAGGCCAAGCAATGATATCTTCATCAATAAATGGTACAATAATTTATGGTGCAATCATAGTAATAAACTTATATGCACCTAATTACACAGTTTTAAAATAGAAAAGAAAATTACCTGGTAGAAGTAGAAGAAAACTCAAAAAGTAGTATCTGCAGTTCTAGCAGAAGACTTGAGCACACCGCTCTCAGATTTCAAAAATAACCACAGTAAAAGTGGAAAACAAAAATATGTGAATAACACAATTAATAATTTTGATGAAATAGAATTATTTTTTCTAGAACACAGATGATATAAATGTGTATATGTGTTTATGTCTGTGTGTATATGTATATATACATATATATATCCTGTGTGTATGTATATATATATTTTATATATTTGTATGCATGTACTGTATACATATAGACACATACATACAAATAGACATTTATATAATTAAAAAAAATTTATATATAAATTAATATAAATTAGTGACATATTGAGCCATATATTCCAGGAAATATAAATTATATGAACAACATTCTTTCAATAAATCCAGAAAAGAATTTAGCCCGAAATATTCTTTTATGTTAAAAAAAAAACCTTTCTACATTCTGGATACTTCGGAATTTTCAAGGAAATACATCTTAATAAGTGTAGCATATATCAAAACTTTTGTATTGCTAATATTCTTTCTTTTTTTAGCTGGGGGATGCACAACTTTCATTTTATTATTGTTCTTCAAAGAGTACATGCACATTATATACACTTTTTTTTCCATGTATACTTCACAATTATTTTAAGGGAAATGGAAGCCAAAGAGGCTAACAAAAATCTGAGTTATGTTGAACTAGTTTCATATAAATAGATAATTTTATTAAGACATTTTGCATTATATAAAACATATCTTTTATGATTATTCTGTATTCATTTTATATTTGCTCTATTATGAAATTCTATGTAACTTTAAACATTTAAGTCTAAAGATTTTCTCTTTTTAGTCCTAACACATGCATATTATTAATTTACTCTTTAGGATTTCAAAGTCAGTTGCATTACGATAATAACTATCTTAAGTTTATCAGGTTTTATATGTGAAAGGTTGTTATTACCTTTTCCTGTCTCATATATATCACTGGAAGTTTTCAAGTTTTCAGTGGAACCAAGACTTCTCTTACTTGGCCTGTGTAAGATGTTGAGGCAGTTTTTTGTGGTGTTTTTTTTTTTGTTTGTTTTTGTTTTTTTTGATGGAGTCTAGCTCTGTCGCCCAGGCTGGAGTGCACTGGTGTGATCTCGGGTCACTGGAACTTCCTCCTCCCAGGTTCAAGCGATTCTCCTGCCTCAGCCTCCCAAGTAGCTGGGATTACAGGCATGCACCATCATGCCCAGTTCCCAGTTCTATTTTTTTTTTTTTTTTGGATTTTTAGTAGAGACGGAGTTTCACCATGTTAGCCAGGCTGGTCTGGAACCCCTGACCTCAGGTGATCCGCCCGCCTCGACCTCCCAAAGTGCTGGGCTTACGGCGTGAGCCACTGCGCTTGGCTGAGGTAAAAATTTTTCCTAGAAGAATTTCTTTGTCAATCTTGGAAAAAGGTTATAATCGAACTCACTACCTATCAATAAGCATGCACAATATAATTTTATTTTGTGTATTAATTTCAAGCACAAATGTAATCCTAGGCACCAACTTAAAAAGCAAAACAAAAATGGTTACAAAGAAGAAAACTTGCAGTTGCAATACAAATAAAAAGACAGTTATAAATCTAGTCAAATATATTATTAACTGGAATTTTCTTTGTAGAGAGATTGTCATTTTTAATAAGACCATTGTACTTTAATGTGTGGTTGTATCTTCATTGAATCTGTAGCTAACTGACTGAGTGTCCAAAAGGTGACATGTTCTAAGAATTCCAAAGATACCACTTAATTTTACTTTCACTCATTTTTGCCTTTTCCATCTGTTGCTTCTTAGCTTAACTCTTGTTATCTCTCCTTAACAATTCCCTTGGCATTAAGTCTTTGAGATGTTCAAATCTAAGCGGAAATATGGTAAAATACTATGCTCTGTATCAAAGAACAAGTAGATAATTTTGGATCTTCTTTGCAGTTTCTTTTTCATTTTCTAAGTGCATCTAATTTCTCAGGACCAGTCTTTGAGTAACAATTGAGACACTTGCTTTTAGCCCCAAAGAGCCCCAGTATGTCTCTCCAGGTATCCCCAGTCTGTCTCTCCAGGTATCCCCTACCATATTTTAATAATTTTTGTAAAAAGTTAGCTACCCTGGATGATAGTGCATTTTTTTTCTATTTTCGAAATAATGGTATACTAGGAACACAGACGTCATTGAATTTGTCTTTTTCCCAATACAAAATGAGTTGCAGCTGTGATTGGTTGCAATTCCTAGGAGAGTCAAGTGTGTTGGATGGTGTATGTTTTCCATTATAAATGCTACAGCTCTCTGGACACACTGTACGAACAGTGTCATTATTTCATTTCTCCTTGGTCCATTTTCAGGGACCCTGTTGTTTAGGAGCCCACGGGGGAAATTATCTGTATTTTTTTTGACAAAGCTTTAGATGGTTCATCTGGAGAATGATAGAGCAGGCAAGCAGAAGTGACTCACGATTACCACTAGGACTTACTCTTCTTACATGTGAGATTTCATCAGATGTAACAAGAAAGAAAGAGACACTCTCTTCCCTCTCCAGTCCCTCTTGAGAAAACTCTTACCCTTAAATTCTTACCATTTGGAAGCAATAAAACATAATTTGGAAAAAAAATGATAAAATGAGATGGGCTTACTGTCCCTACAGGGAAATTATGACATTTATTTTAAGGATATTTGAAATACATTCAAAGTCTTGGGGATGTTTTCTTAGGCCCCTTGATTTTCTTATAAACTTTGAAAGTTAAAATCTTAACTATGGCTTTTTATCTGCTAACCCAGTGTTGGAATTTCTTTTACAACCACAACAAATTTTAACATATCTTCTGATTTTACTTTCCTACATTCCAAACTCAAAAACTCTTATTTGTATTAAACCAAAATCTTGCTCCTTGCAACTTCCAACTATTGGTTCAAATTCATAACTCCAAATTCATAAAATATAAACTGGTCATTACAATCCTTCATTAAACACCATTTTGGTTTTCTATGTGATGTCATTGTGGCGAAATATATTTCATTGAACCACAGAATTACATTTGTAAAAATTTATATTTTAAGATAATTGTAGATTCATATGCAGTTATAAGAAATAATTCAGAGAGATTCCATGTAGTTTTAATCTGATATAATTCAATGGTAATATATTATATAACTATAGTACAATATCAACCAGGAAATTGAAAAAAATCTATTAACCTTATTCAGATTTCATCAATTTTTATGTGCACCCATATGCTCTCTTTTTGTATGTTCGTATGTACTTCGTTCTATGCAAATTTTAACACATGGTAGTGTTGAGGATGAAATATAATTTCTACCCAACTCTCATAAGTTTACAGTTGTGACATATCCTTGTAACAAAAAATAGATTGACAAGAGGTAAAACAAGCTAGTTTATTAAGTCATGCAGTGAACATCACGTGGAAGAAACCCCGATGAAAGATAAATCAAGGCAGTAGTTTAGAATTTTGGCATATGTAGCATCTCCAACAAAGGACAATACATTTTAGGGAAGTGACAGGGCAAAGGAAGAAGGTTTTTAGCTTCCCAAGATGGGAAACTGTGAGAAGGTAAACATAAGGGTAGAAACCAATGAAATAAGGTTCGCTTGCAGATTCCTCTGGTGTCATCTCTGGGCTGATAAGAGTGTCTGAAGTAAAGGAGGATATATTTCCTATCTCTAGGCAGAAAAGTAGAACATAGAGCTTTTACTCGATTCACTGTTTCTTAGTTGCCTTTAACTCAAAAATAATTTTTACGTCAAAGAGGCATATTTTGGGATCATGTCAATTCTAGTTTCCTTTAATAGATTCATGTGATCACCACCATTGTTCCACCACAAGAATCTCTCTCTCCCTTGTACTGTGCTTGTGTAGCCTCAGCAATCATCCTCCTTACCGCTATCTCTGAGAAACACCTGTCTCCATCTGTACAATTTTATCATTTCAAAAATGTTATATAAATGGAGTCATACAGTATGTAAACTTTGAAGTTGGCTTTTTTTACATAGCATAATGTCCCTAATATTCATACTGGTTGTATCAATACCCAGTTCCTTTTGATTAATGAATAGCATTCCATAGTATGGAGTTTCCATAGTTTGTTGAGCCCCTCACATACTAAGGGACATTTTGGTCATTTCCAGTTTTTGGTTTTACAATTAAGTTGTTATGGACATTCCTGTACAGATTTTTGTGACAATTTTCATTACTTCTGGATAAATGCCCAAGAGTTGCAATTACTGGGCTGTATTAGTGCATTTTAATTTTGCAGAAACTGCCATATTCTTTTCCAAAGCGGTTGTACCATTTACATTCCAAACAGCCATGGATAAGTAGTCCAGTTTCTCTGCATTCTTACCAGCATTTGGTGTTATTACTATTTTTTATTTGAGTTATTCTGATAAATATATAATGATATTACATTGTGCTCTTAATTTGCATTTCCCTAATGGCTAGTGATGTGGAATATTTTTTCATATGCTTATTTGCTATATGTATGTTTTCCTTACTGACATGTCTTTGCAAGTGTTTTGCCCATTTTTAATTAAGTTGTCTGCTTTTTCACTATGAAGTTTGGAGACATTTTTATATTTTTTGAATACATGTCTTTGATGAATATGATTTTCTTCCAGTCTGTGTCTTCTCCTTTCATTTGTTAACAGTGTCTTTCACAGAAAAAAATTTTAAATCTTTGATTAAGTATATACCTAATTATTGTATTTTCTTAGCCGCAATCATAAATGGTGCTGTATTTTTATTTTTTGTTTCCAAATTTTCATAGCTAATATATGGAAATGTGATTGATTTTTGTAGGTTGGCCTTGTATATCATAACACTACTAAGCATATTTATTAGTTTTAGATGGTTTGTTATCGATTTCTTGGGCTTTCCATGTGTACAATTATGTCATCTTCAAATAGGGACAATTTATTCCTTCCATTCCAGTCTCTATATATTTTTGTTTTCTTTTACCTTTGCCTTATTGCACTGATTAGATTTTCCAGTACCACGTTTCATATTATACTTTAAAATTCCAAAATATATTTTTAATTATTTATTTATTTTTTCAAATCTGTGTGGGTACAGAGTAGCTGTATATATTTATGGGGTATATGAGAGGTTTTGATAGAGGCATACAATGTGAAAGAAGCACATTATGGAGAATGGGGTATCCATCCTCTCAAGCATTTATCTTTGATTTACAAACAATCCAATACACTCTTTATTTTTGAATATACAATTAAGTTATTATTGACTATATTCATCCTGTTGTGCTATCAAATAGTATATCTTATTCATTCTTTCTGTTGTATTTGTACCCACTCATCATTCCCAACTGCCCCCCAACCTCCTGCTGCCCTCTCCAGCCTGTAGTAACCATCCTTCTTCTATGTCCATGAGTTCAATTGTTTTGGTTTTTAGATCTCACAAATCACTGAGACCATGTGATGTTTGTCTTTCTGTGCCTGGCTTATTTCACTTGACATAATGTCCTCCAATTCCATCCATGTTGTTGTAAATGAAAAGATCTCATTATTTTTCATAGCTGAATCATACTTATTGTGTATATGTACCACTTTTTCTTTATCCATTCATCTGTTGATGGACACTTAGGTTGCTTCCAAATATTAGCTATTGTAAACAGTGATGCAACAAATAAAAAAATGCAGATAATCTTTGATATATTGATTTTCTTTCTTTTGGATAAATACCCAGCAGTGGAATTGCTGGATCACATGGTAGCTGAATTTTTAGTTTCAAAATATGTTTTATCTCTTACCCTATAGGTCAAATTTTTCATAGTTCTACTTGATATTTAGCTGCTTCTCTAATCAAATAAAGTAATATTTCATATATAAATTTAATATAACATTAAAAATGGGCATAATACCTGAATAGACATTTCTCAATAGAAGACATACAAATGGCAAACAGGTATATGAAAAGGTGCTCAACATCATTGGTCATCAGAGAAATGCAAATCAAAAGTACAATGAGAAATCCTCTCCGCCCAGGTAAAAGGGCTTTTATCCAGAAATCAGGCAATAACAAATGCTGATGAGGATATGGAGAAAAGGGAACTCTCCTACACCACTGGTGAGCATGTAAATTAGTACAACCACTATGAAGAACAGATTGGAGGGTTCTCAGAAAACTAAAAATAGAGCTACCACATTATCCAGCAATCTCAAAGCTGGGTGTATACCCCAAAGAAAGAAAATTAGTATATTGAAGAGTTATGTGCATTCCCAGGTTTATTGCAGCACTATTCATGAGAGCCAGGATTTGAAATCAACCTAAATATCCATCAACAAATGATTGAAAGACAAAGAGGGACATTATATAATGATAAAAGGCCTTGTCCAACAGGAAAATATCACAATCCTAAATAAATATGCACCTAACAATGAAGCTCCCAAATTTATAAAGCAATTACTAATAGACCTAAGAAATTAAACAGACAATAACACAATAATAGTGGGGGAATTTAATATCCCACTGACAGCACTAGACAGACCATTAAGACAGAAAGTAAAGGAAGAAACAATGGATTTAAACTATACCCTGGAACACATGGAATTAACATATATTTACAGAACATTTTACCCAACAACTGCAGGATATACATTTTATTCATCAGGGCATGAAACTTTCTCCAAGATAGACCATATGATAGGCCACAAAAAGTATCAATAAACTTAAGAAAACCGAAATTTTATCAAGCACTCTCTCAGATCACAGTGGAATAAAATTGGAAATTATCTCCAAAAGAAATCTTCAAAACCGTGCAAATACATGGAAATTAAATAACCTTCTTCTGAATGATCACTGGGTAAACAATGAAATCAAATGAAAATTATAAAATTCTTTGAAGTTAACGATGATACTAGAGAGACAAGAACAAACCAAATCCAAACCCAGCAGAAGAAAAGAAATAACCAAGATCAGAGCAGAACTAAATGAAATTGAAACAAAAAATACAAACGTTAAATGAAACAAAAAGCTTGTTCTTTGAAAAGATAAATAAAATTGATAGACCATTAACAAAATTAGCCAAGAAAAGAAGACAGAAGATTCAGATAAGCTCAATTAGAAATAAAATGGAGATAGTACAACTGACACCACAGAAATACAAAAGATCATTCAAGGCTTCTATGCACACCTTTACACGTGTAAACTAGAAAACCTAGAGGAGACGGATACAGTCCTGGAAAGATACAACCCTCCTAGCTTAAATCGGGAAGAATTAGAAACCCTGAACAGACCAATAACAAGCAGCGAGATTGAAATGGTAATAAAAATGTACCTGCAACAAAAAAAGTCCAGGACCAGATGATTCACAGCTGAATTCTATCAGACATTCAAAGAAGAATTGATACCAATCCTGTTGACACTATTCCACAAGATATAGAAAGAGGAAATCCTCCCTAAATTATACTATGAAGCCAGTGTCACCCTAATACTAAAACTAGGAAAGGACATAACAAACAAAGAAAATTACAGACCATTATTTCTGTGGAGCACAGATGCAAAAATCCTTAAGAAAATACTAGCTAACTGAATCCAACAGCATATCAAAAAGATAATCCCCCATAATCTAATGGGTTTCATACCGGGGATATAGGGATAGTTTAACATACGCAAGTCAATAAATGTGATAAACCGCATAAACAGAATTAAAACTAAAAATCACATGCTCACCTAAATACATGCAGAAAAAGCATTTGACAAAATTCAGCATCCCTTTATGATTAAAACCCTGAGTAAAATCAGCATACAAGGGACATTACCTGAATGTAATAAAAACTGTCTATGACAAACCCACAGCCAACATAATACTGAACGGGGAAAAGTTAAATGCATTCCCTCTGAGAACTGGAATAAGACAAGGATGCCCACTCTTACCACTTCTATTAGGTATAGTACTGGAAGTCCTAGCCTGAGCAATCAGACAATAGAAATAAATAAAGTCAAACTTTCGCTGTTTACTGATGATGTGATTGTATACCTAGAAAACCCTAAATACTCCTTCAAAAAGGAGGAGGTGAAAGACCTCTACAGGGAAAACTACAAAACACTGCCAAAATAAATCATAGACATCACAAACAAATGGAAATACATTCCATGCACATGGATGGATAGAATCAATATTGTGAAAAAGACCATACTGCCAAAAGCAATCTACAAATTCAATGCAATGTCCATCAAAATACCACCATCATTCTTCACAGAACTAGAAAAAACAGTCCTAAAATTCATATGGAACCAAAACAGAGCCTGCATAGTGAAAGCAAGACTAAGCAAAAAGAACAAATCTGGAGGCATCACATTACCTGACTTCAAACTATACTATAAGGCCAGTGTTACCAAAACAGCATGGTGGTGGTACAAAAGTAGGCACATAGACCTATGGAATAGAATAGAGAATCCAGAAATCAAGCCAAATACTTATAGCCAACTGATCTCCAACAAAGCAAATAAAAACATAAAGTGGGGAAAGGACACCCTTTTCAACAAATGGCGCTGGGATAAATGGCACACCACATGTAGGAGAACGAAACTGGACCTTCATCTCTCACTTTTACAAAAATCATCTCAAGATAGATCAAGGAGTTAAGTCTAAGATCTGAAACTATAAAAATTCTGGATGATAACATTAGAGAAACCCTTCTAGACGTTGGCTTAGACAAAGACGTCATGACCAAGACCCTCAAAGTAAATGCAACAAAAACAAACATAAATAGGTGGGACTTAATTAAAGAGCTTCTGCACAGCAAAAGCTACAGTCAGCAGATTAAACAGACAACCCACAGAAAGAAAGAAAATCTTCGCCATGAACATCTGACAAAGGACTAATATCCAGACTCTACAAGGAACTCAAATAAATTAGCAAGAAAAAAAACAAACAATCCCATCAAAATGGGCCAAGGACTTGAATAGACAATTCTCAAAGGAAGATATACAAATGGCCAATAAACATATGAAAAAATGCTCAGCTTCACTATTTATCAGGGAAATGCAAATCAAAACCACAATGTGATACCACCTTACTCCTGCAAGAATGGCCATAACCAAAAAATCAAAAATAATAGATTTCGGCATAGATGCAGTGAAAAGGGAACACTTCACTGCTGGTGAGAATGTAAACTAGTAAAACCACTATGGAAAAAAATGTAGAGATTCCTCAAAGAACTAAAAACAGAACTACCATTTAATCCAGCAATCCCACTACTGGATATCTACCCAGAGGAAAAGAAGTCATTATACGAAAATCATACTTGCACACATGTGTTTATAGCGGCAAAATTCACAATTGCAAAAATATGGAACCAGCCCAAATGCCCATCAATCAATGAGTAGACAAATAAATTGTGATCTATCTATCTATCTATCTATATAGATAGATAGATATATATAGATAGATAGATATGATGGAATACTACTCAGCCATAAAAAGGAACGAATTAATGTCATTTGCAGCAACCTGGATGGAACTAGAGACTATTATTCTTTTTTTTTTTTGAGATGGAGTCTCGTTTTCTGTCACCCAGGCTGGAGTGCAGTGGTGCGATCTCGGCTCACTGCAAGCTCCGCCTCCCAGGTTCACGCCATTCTCCTGCCTCAGCCTCTCCGAGTAGCTGGGACTACAGGCGCCCGCCACCACGCCCGGCTAATTTTTTGTATTTTTAGTAGAGACGGGGTTTCACCATGGTCTCGATCTCCTGACCTCGCGATCCGCCCGCCTCGGCCTCCCAAAGTGCTGGGATTACAAGCGTGAGCCACCGTGCCCGGCCTAGAGACTATTATTCTAAGTGAAGTAACACAGGAATGGAAAACCAAACATCGCATATTCTCACTCATAAGTGGGAGCTAAGCTACAAGGATACAAAGGCATAAGAATGACACAATGGACTTTGGGGACTCAAGAGAAAGGGTGAGAGGGGAGTGGGGGATAAAAGACTATAAATTGGATTCAGTGTGTACTGCTCGGGTGGTGGGCGCACCAAAATCTCACAAATCACCACTAAAGAACTTACTCATGGAACCAAATACCACCTATTCAAAAAAAAAAAAAGAACCTATGGAAATAGGAAAAAATGTGGTACATATATACAATGGAGTACAATGCAGCTATTAATATAAAGAAGAATGAGATCCAGTCATTTGCAACAATATGGATGGAAATAGGGATAATTATGTTAAGTGAAATAAGCCAGCCACAAAAAGACAAACTTCACATGTTCTCACTTATTTGTGAGAGCTAAAAATTAAAACAATTGAAATAATGGAGACAGAGAGTAGAAAGATGGTTACCAGAAGCTGGAAGGGTAGTGGAAAGTGGTAGGGGGGAGTGAGGATAATTAATGGGTACAAAAGATAGTTAGAAAGAGTGAATAACACCTAGTATTTGCTAACATAGAAGGGTGTCTATAACAAAAAATAATTTAATTGTACATTTTAAAATAACTAAAAGTGTATAGTTGGATTGTTTGTAACATGAAGAGTAAATGCTTGAGGTGATGGATACCCCATTTACCCTGATGTGATTATTATGCATTGAATACCTACATGAAAATATCTCATGTAACCAATAAATATATACACTTAATGTGTAGCCATAAAAATTAATAAATTTAATATGAGTTTTTATATCTAAAACATACATAAAATGATATTTTTTATATAAAATACAATAGCTTATGGTATATCATCACATAATTGTGATTGTCTTCTAATATTAGGATCTCATTAATCACTAGTAATACACAAGATAAAATTAACAGAATGAAGCTTTTTATGTGATTTATATGACTAGTTTCACTTATGAGGGCAAAATATACCTTTAAAGTCATTTCTCTAGTGTTACAGATGTTTAACATTCCCTACCAATTGTCCTTTTTGCTCTAATATTCAGTGGTTATTTCTCCAGTGATGCCTTACATCATAAAACACCTTTGAGATGAACTGATATTATTTTGACCTATTAAAGATAAAGAACTTAAAGACAGTTGATGGATGTTATCCCTGAGGTAGTATTGGGGCAGGTAAAGGCTCTTACCATTTTATTCATATGACAACTGTCTTTGTTTTATGAATAGTTAAATGAAATAATAGCTACATTTAATGAAAAATATATTTTCTTGGGCTTTATGAACTACTGTGATCGTATGAGAATTACTTGTTTTGTACTCCCACAAAAAATTGCTTGCATCGCTTTTAGAGTATTACTCGACTCTGCTTTGTATTTTTCCTAGTTTTTCACCTATCTGACTCATTCATTTCTTTATGAACTCAAAAAAAGAGAAACTATTTCTGACTCACTTTTCTTGTACAACACACATCCCTGACTCAGTGGCTAGTACATTATATTCAGAAAAAATGACTGAACTGGTGATTTTCTGTTACTTTCTAAACCAAGGAATTACAGTAGTGTTATTAGCTCTATCCATTGCCCATCTATACTTTCTGGTTTGTAGGCAATCAATTGGTACAAGTGAATATTCAAAGGGACACATATTTGTTCCTCAAGGAGCTTATACAGTGTGAGAATTTATTCATTATAAACCTCAGGGGTATATTAGAGACTTCGGAAATCTTATAAGTTATTTTAGACTTCGAGCTAATTGGTAAAATAAGGTTACATTTATTTCCCCTAGAATAGTAAAAATTAGAGTGTTTATAATTCTCATATTTATTAGCTAATTGACAAATCTGCTTTACATTCTCATCTTACTATAGTATTTGCATTTGTTAGCTTGTTCAGTTAAAATAGCAAATTGCTGTTTATCTGCCAATTGCTCCTAGGATCAACACAAAGCAGAAATAACAGACATACAATAGGCAGAATAAAACAAAGCAAAAACATGCTATTCACCATATATTGAAAATAAAGCCACAAATGTAATGCTAATAGGATGTTTTCTGTGACAAGTTCCCAATAGTTTGTATGACTTGGCTGTTTGCACCATTTGTGCCTTTATGCCCCATTAGTTATGTGGTTGTGAACACTCTTCTATACATTGTTTACATGTATGGGTTTAACCTGTGGCCATATAAGACTCTCTCTTGCCACTTGCAAAGTGGAATGAAATACACATTTTTGGTCTTACGATTTCCATAATGTGGTACTCTGAGCTAAAAACATCAGCAGTGGAATCTACCATCATTTCTGAATGTCAAATACATTATCATTTTGTCATTCTTTTTGTCCATTTGTGATCTGAAAGATTGAAGTTGTCTTAATTCAATTTGAAGAGAAATTATGATGTATTTATTGTACATAAAACACAGTACCAGAGCTTAAGGATTCAAAGGAGAAAAAGAACACCGTCATTGCTTTTAAGACTATATATCTTTTGAGAAGTGTCTGTTCATATCCTTCGCCCATTTGTTGATGGGGTTGTTTGTTTTTTTCTTGTAAATTTGTTTGAGTTCATTGTAGATTCTAGATATTAGCCCTTTGTCAGATGAGTAGATTGCAAAAATTTTCTCCCATTCTGTAGGTTGCCTGTTCACTCTGATGGTAGTTTCTTTTGCTGTGCAGAAGCTCTTTAGTTTAATTAGATCCCATTTGTCAATTTTGGCTTTTGTTGCCATTGCTTTTGGTGTTTTAGACATGAAGTCCTTGCCATGCCTGTGTCCTGAATAGTATTGCCTAGGTTTTCTTCTAGGGTTTCTGTGGTTTTAGGTCTAATATTTAAGTCTTGAATCCATCTTGAATTAATTTTTGTATAAGGTGTAAGGCAGGGATCTAGTTTCAGCTTTCTACATATGGCTAGCCAGTTTTCCCAGCACCATTTATTAAATAGGGAATCCTTTCCCCATTTCTTGTTTTTGTCAGGTTTGTCAAAGATCAGATAGTTGTAGATATGTGGCATTATTTCTGAGGGCTCTGTTCTGTTCCATTGGTCTATATCTCTGTTTTGGTACCAGTACCATGCTGTTTTGGTTACTGTAGCCTTGTAGTATAGTTAGAAGACATTTATGCAGCCAAAAGACACGTGAAAAAATGCTCATCATCACTGGCCATCAGAGAAATGCAAATCAAAACCACAATGAGATACCATCTCACACCAGTTAGAATGGCCATCATTAAAAAGTCAGGAAACAACAGGTGCTGGAGAGGATGTGGAGAAATAGGAACACTTTTACACTGTTGGTGGGACTGTAAACTAGTTCAACCATTGTGGAAGTCAGTGTGGCGATTCCTCAGGGATCTAGAACTAGAAATACCATTTGACCCAGCCATCCCATTACTGGGTATATACCCAAAGGATTATAAATCATGCTGCTATAAAGACACATGCACACGTATGTTTATTGCGGCACTATTCACAATAGCAAAGACTTGGAACCAACCCAAATGTCCAACAACGATAGACTGGATTAAGAAAATGTGGCACATATACACCCTGGAATACTGTGCAGCCATAAAAAATGATGAGTTCATGTCCTTTGTAGGGACATGGATGAAACTGGAAACCATCATTCTCAGTAAACTATCGCAAGGACAAAAAAACAAACACCGCATGTTCTCACTCATAGGTGGGAACTGAACAATGAGAACACATGGACACAGGAAGGGGAACATCACACACCAGGGCCTGTTGTGGGGTGGGGGGAGGGGGAGGGATGGCATTAGGAGATATACCTAATGTTAAATGATGAGTTAATGGGTGCAGCACACCAACATGGCACATGTATACATATGTAACAAACCTGCACGTTGTGCACATGTACCCTAAAACTTAAAGTATAATTTAAAAAAAGACTATATATCATAGTGTTTAATAGTACTTTAGAATCAGATACTTGTGTTTAAATCTTTCATTGTTTTTTTCATTTTAACACTTTAAGTATAATTGATTACAACAAAATCCCCACAATTAAGACAACAAATTAAGTTTTGAAATATGTATACACCCATGAAATCAACATCACCATAAAGATAATGAACATAATCATCATCCTCAAAAGTTTCCATGTACTCTTCTATAATCCCTCTTTCAGGCACAACCTAGCCTAATCCTACCCACCCAAACACTGATCTGCTTTATAACATTATAGATTAAATTGCATTTTCTGTACCCTTATGTTGATGGAATCATACAGTATGTACTTTTTTTGTCTTACTTCTTTCACTCTGTATAATTATTTTGAGTTTCATTAATGTTGTTGAATGTTTCATTCACTTTTGTGGCTGTTTATTTACCTGTTGATAGAAATTGTAGTTGTTTTTCATTTTCAGGTATTACATATAAAGCTACTATGAATATTTGTGTACAAGTCCTTTTGTGGATATACACTTTTATTTCTCTTTAATAAATACCTGCATGTGGAATGGCTGGGTGAAATCATAAGTGTATGTTTAACTTTTTACCAAACTGAAAAATTATTTTTCAAAGTGATTCTATAGTTTTGCATTTCCCTCAGCAATGTATAAGAGTTCTAGTTGCTCCTTGCAAACACTTGGTATGCCAGTCTTTTTAATGTTAGCCATTTTAATGTATGTAGCAATATCTCATTGTGGTTTTGATTTGCATTTTCATAATGGCTAAAAATATTGAGCCTTTTTTTCATGTGCTTGCATTTGGAGACATTATGTGTTTTTTTAGCTTTTTAAAATTTTTTATTTTAATTTTTGTGGGTACACAGTAGATATATATATTTATGGGTTACATGAGATGTTTTGATACAGGCATGCAATGTGTAATAATTATACCATGAAAATGGGGTATCTATCTCCTCAAATATTTATTATTTGTGTTACAAACAATCCAATTATACTATTCTAGTTACTTTAAAATGTACAATTTAATTATTATTAACTATAGTCAATTGTGCTATCAAATAGTAGGTCTTATTCATTCTTTCTGTTTTTTCATCCCTGTGTTACAGTAGGTAGCTAGTCATTTATAAGCAGGGCAGAAGAGGGTTCTCCAAACACACACACACCAGGAGGATTGGGCGACCATCAGGTGATGGTCAGTCAGTTGTTAACTGTTTCTTTAAAGTAATAATTGGTTACAGCCAGTGTCAGGGAAAGGCAATCTCCTAATAGATTTAAAAAAAAAAAAAAAAAAAAAAAAAAACACACACACACACACACACACACACCTGAAACTGAGGAGCAGCGTCCCAATAAGATCTTAGGAGTGTGGAGAAGTAATGCAAGATCCCGGAAGTATGCCAATGTACCTTCTTCTCTTTCCTTTCCTTCCTTTTCTTACTGTTCTAAAGCATTTTAATAAACTTTCACTCCTACTCTGAAACTTGCCTTGGTCCCTTCGCCTGTCTTATGCCCCTCAGTCAAATTATTTCTTCTGAAGAGACAAGGACCGACGTTGCTGCAGACAGATACGGATATGCCACAGGTAACTCAGATCTTTTCCACTGCTAACACCCATTAACCATTCCCAACCTCGTGCCACCCTCCCACTATCCTTCTCACCCTCTGGTTACAGCCTTCTCCTCTCAATCTCCATGAGTTCAATTGTTTTCTGTGTCAAAAATTTTCCTCCTGTGCATGTCTTCTCTTTTTATAATGTAGCAATGTTTTCTAAGGAGCAGAAATTAAATGTAATGAATCCCAATTTGTGGAGTTTAACTTTTATGGATTTTTTTATGATGTGCTTTTGATTTAGAAATAATCTTTCCTTAAATCAAGGTCACATAGACTTTCTCCTAAAAGTGTTAAATTTGGGGGTTTTACATTTATATCTGTGAACCATTTTAAGTAATTTTTTGTATGGAGGTGTATTTTGATTTTTGCCTGTAGATAGTTATATTGGCACAATTTGCTGAAAAGAATAATTTTATTCATTGTATTGTCTTGCAACATTTGTAAAAAATCAGTTAACCAAATGTGTAGGTTTTTTTCTGGGCTTCCTATTCTGTTTCATTGATCTGTGTGTCTATCTTTATACCAGTACCACACTGTATCTTTATAATGAGTTTTGAAATCAGGTGGCATAAGTATTCCAGCTTTGTTTTACTATGGCAATATTGTTTTGGTTATTCTAGGTCCTTTTAATTTCCATATGCACTTTAGAATAAGCTTGTCAATTTCTGCCACCAAAACTACACACAATGAATTTCCCAAAACAAGCCTGTTATTTCTGGGTCTGTTTTAATCGTATTTTTCTCCTCACTATGGATGGCAAATAATGTGAATTTTATGATGATTGTACATGCATGTATGCATATGCATGTGCATGCGTGTGTGTGTGTGTGTGTGTGTTTTATTTGAGCTTATTTTTTTCTGGCACACAAATAAGCTACTTGGAAACACTTGATTCTTTCTATGCCAACATTTAAGCTTTGTTATACAGGACCAGAGCAGCCTTTGATCTGAAGCTATGTCTTTCCCAATACTAGAGCAATATCCTTCTGACTAATCTTGGCAGGACCCTGTGAATTGTCAAGTTTTCTTCCATGGCTGTTGGGAACATGAAGTCTTTTCAATTCTGTCAATCCTGGAATTGTTCTCTCTGCTCATGGTAGGCGATTCTTTCCCTAACTTCATGTAGTTTCCTCACGTGCATCTGTTGGTCTCAGCTGACAACCTGAAGAGGACTCTCTGAGGACTGTGGAGAGCTTGCTGTGAAACTCTCTCCTCTCTTTCACTCTGCCCTATGAACTCTAACAGCCTTGGCCTCCTTGAACTCCCAGCTCTGTCTTCTAAACTCAGTTATCCAGAGGGTATAGGCCATATGCCTTTGCAGCATACACATGGCATTAAGTCTGCAAGCACACAGAATGCTAGAGTTGTGGGGGAATAGTTTCCTCCACCTAGATTTCAAAGGATGCCATGAACAACCTGAGGGCAGAGGCTTGTCTCAGAGGGGAGCCACTGCGGAGAGCCTCTACTAGAGTAATGCTGAGTGAAAATATAGGGTCACAGCGACCACACAGAGTCCTCTCTAGAGCAATGCCTAGCGAAGTTATGGAAGTTGGGACCTCCACCAAGACCACAGAACTGTATGACAACTGGCATGCAGCTCCAACCCAAGAGAGCTGAAGCATGAACTGAGCCCAGAAAAGCCATAGGGGTGGTGCTGCCCAAGGATTTGGGGCCCCAATTCCACCCCTACCCCAGTGTATCCAGGAAGCAGGACGTAGAGTCAAGGAAGGTTATTCTGGAGATCTAAAATTTAATGTTGTTTTCCCTGTTGGGTTTTGGACTGACTTGTTAGCACTTATCCCTCTTTCGTGCCTATTTTCCCCTTTCAGAATGGGAATGTCTATTCTTTGCCTATCCCACCATTGTCCTTTGGAAGCAGATAGCTTGCTTTCATTTCACAAGCTCACAGCTGGAGGAATTTTCCTCAGGATGAGTCAGGCCTTGAGTCTCACCCATGTCTGATTTAGACAGAGATCTAGACTTTGGGCTTTTGGATCCATGCTAGAATAAGTTAAGACTTTGGGGTCTATTGAGATGGGATGAACGTATTTTGTATGTGAGAAGGACTTGCGTTTTGGAGGGCCAGGAGCAGAATTCTGTGGTTTGAATGTCTCCTCCAAGGCCCCTCCAAAGATCCACTTCAGATTTAATGTTGAAATTCAATTGCCATTGTAATAGTGTTGAAAAGTATAACCTTTGAGAAGTGATTAGATCATGGGGGCACTGCCCTTGTAAACAGATTAATGCCATTATTGTGAGAACAAGTCAGTTATCATGAGAGTGGACTCCTGATAAAAGAATAAGTCCATCCCTATTTCTTTCCCCACTTCATGTGTTCCCTTGCCTTTTTGCCACGTTATAATGCAGCAAGAGGGTCTTCACCAGATAGACTTCCCAGACTCCAGAACGATGAGTCAAATCAATGTCTGTTCTTTAGAAATTATCCAGTCTATAATATTGTGTTATAGAAGCAGAAAACAGACTAAGACACTCAGTGAGATTGTGAAGTTCCACATGTGTTTCCTTTGCCTATGAAGTGAACTGGAAACTCTCCTCAGTAAGTCAGCTGGAGTAATCTCAGGTCTCACCTCATTAATTTACCTTCATTCAGAGATCATACTCTTGGTCATCCTTATGATCATTGCCACCATTTTGGTTGTTTCGCAATGTCCAGTAACAGGGCTTTTTTGCATATTTCCTCTAGGATTTTAGATGTTTCAGATGGGAAGGTATATTCATGCCTTATTATTCCATCTTGACTGGAAGAAAAAGTCTGTATCTAAGTCTTGATCTCACCATTTCTTCATTGTGTAACCCTGGGCTAGTTCTTTAATCTTGCAAAGCCTCATCTTCCTCATCAGTGAAATGTAGGTAAAATTGTTCTTTTTTTTTTTTTGAGATGGAGTTTTCCTCTTGTTGCCTGGGCTGGAGTGCAATGGCATAATCTCAGCTCGGTGAAACCTCCACCTCCCAGGTACAAGTGATTCTGCTGCCCCAGCCTCCTGAGTAGCTGGGATTATGGGCACCTGCCACCAAGCCCAGCTAATTCTTGTATTTTTAATAGAGACAGGGTTTCACCTTGTTGACCAGGCTGGTCTCAAACTCCTGACCTCGGGTGATCCACCAGCCTCAGCCTCCCAAAGTGTTGGGATTACAGGCATGAGCCACCGTGCCCAGCCGGTAAAATTGTTCTTAATTTATGAGGTTGTTTTAATAATTAAGTGCTATATTATTTGTAAAAAAAATACAAACAAAAGAAGAATAAATAATGAAATCAGCTATTCTAAGTGATTTGTAGCTCACAAATTATTCTGGAACATAGCATAAGAACATAGACAATGAATTAAATAAATGCATAAAATGATTAAGTGTTAAGTATTAATAATAAGTAATATATATTAAATCAATATCCTTGGAACGTTCACCTTGGTGCTAGTTTAGGAACTGACTATATAGTAATGCAGAAAACACATGCAATCAATATTTTTGTGATGATAAGGTTGTAATTGGGAGGAATTACAAGAATAAATATGTGATTACACATTGTGAGTGCTGTGAAGGAAAGGGTTGGCTGCTGATATAGAGAACAGTTGTGTGGTTCTAATTTATTTGTTATTGCCAATCTGAGGAAGTTACATTTAAAATAATATGAAAGGGATGGGATTTATTAAGACAAAAAGTATAGGGAAGGATATGAAAAGTAGCAGTCTCAGAAAAGAATGAATTAACTATAATAATGAATGTTTAGAAGTATTTGATCATAATCTTTATCTTCATCCCCTTCTTAGCTAATGCTTATGTATACTTACTATATAGAAGGGCCAGCGCATTTAATTTTCTTAATAAGTTTGTATGGTAGATACTGTCTCTCTTATAAAATTAGACAATGGATGCCGGGTGCGGTGGCTCACGCCTGTAATCCCAGCATTTTGGGAGGCCAATGTGGGTGGATCACTGAGATCAGGAGTTTGAGACCAGCCTGAGTAACATGGTGAAACCCCTTCTCTACTAAAAATACAAAAATTAGGCGAGCCTGGTGGTGTGTGCCTGTAATCCCAGCTACCTGGGAGGCTGAGGTAGGAGAATCACTTGAACCTGGGAGGCAGAGGTTGCAGTGAGCCGAGATTGTGTCACTACACTCCAGCCTGGGCGACAGAGCAAGACTCCATCTCAAAAAAAACAAAAAGCAAACAAACAAATAAAAAAAAAATTAGACAATGCAGAACTAGAGAAGTTCTATTTAATAATGTGTAAGATGCTACCCACCCCTCAAAAAAGAAGTCCCCCAATGATTCAATGCCTTAATTTGGGAGTATTGTAGGAGAAATGCCAGATACCCAGAGCTACTGCCATATTCTGCATTGTCCCTATCTGGGATGGACACTTGCAGGCAAACATTTCCTGTATTGCAATGTGGAAGTTTCAGAAGAAAAATTCAATGTCATGTAAACAATCCCAGGTAGGATAGTTATGATAGTGGGTATAGGCTTTGATCTGCTCCATGATTCTATGCATTGCCAAAGATATTTGCCTGCTATAAAAATCTCTGTTTCTAACAGAACTGCCCAAATTGAAATATATAGCATTTCTTTCTTTGTCTGCATGGCTGTTGAATTGCCTTAGTAATACACTTTGTGGTATAAAATATGATTTATAGCTTTTGGGGAAAATGATGACTCAAGTTCAAATACATTGAGCAGCAATAATGACAGAATTTATCTGGATGCTAGCAATGGTCATGGGTTTTTAGACTTTGAGGTTAATGATAAGTTATTTATTTTTAACAATTAAGATTTTCTTTAGGTTTTTAAAAATAAAAATGAAATTATTTTGTTACATTTCAAGCATGTTGCTTATTACAGAAATATATTTACTACTGTACTTGGTTTTATTATATTTTACTTATTTATGATATTAGTTGGTTTGATTCTGTGAGTAGCTATTCACTGAACCATGTTGTTTTACTGCATGCATAAATTTGACATTGGGATATCTTAAATGTATTATTTACTATATTCTAAAATATTTGCTTATACATACTGTAAATAAATTCATTTAAATTTATCTTATATTGATCTTGCTTTATGGCTTAGAGTCAACGTGAAGTATGTTTACAATATGGGCTCCAGGGTCAGATTAGATGCATTTGAATCTTGATTCCATCACTGACTATGTGATATCAGGCAAGTTCATCTTACAAGGCCTCATTTTCCTGTTCTGCAAACCAAGACCTAACTAGTACCTACTCTGATCATTTAGAAAATTAATATTAGATACATAAAGCACTTTAGTATAACATCCAGAATATAGGAAACATTTAATAAATATTTTATTTTCCTGTCACGATGACAAAGAGCATTGTAGTTAAAAAGACAGACCCTGGAGTGAGCCTGAGTAGGTTTGAATCCTGGCTTCAGGATACTAACTTGCTGCATAAACTTGAACAAGTTTATTCTCCCAAGCTATCTTTCCCTTCTCCATAAAATGGGAATAATAATAGTAGTGCCTCATAAGGTTGCTGTGAGAATAAGTGATATAATTTGTGTAAAGCACTTAGCATGTTATCTACGTATATCAACAAACTTTAGATATCATCATAATTATATCCGTGGATGCTTTACTAGTATAGCACATATAAATTGAGACTATTTTCGACTAACATTTTTTTGGTGGCTATGTGCCAGTATTCACTTATATTAATATATTTCTTTTTGAGATATATGTTTTTATAATTTTTGGTTTGGTGGAAAAATTCTATACATTGATCAAATGTAATTTCCTACAGAATTCCTCTATAATATTTTTGTATTATATTAAATAATTCATTATTTCAAATTATTCTTTTGTAAAGAAACTTTAAAACTTACAACAAAACATTCTAAAATTTTGCTTTCTTTTCCTCAAGTTCTCCTTGAATAATTTGGATTCATCTTACTTATTTACAACCAATAAGTGATTTTTGTAACCTTATACACATAGTAAATGGAGAATCCAGTTATAAACCCAGTCAATCCGACATAAGTAGCTATACTCATTATATTTATAATTTATGAACTTTTTATAGGAAATAAAATCAAGCTGTGCCTTAAAAGTATAGCACGGCTTGACAGAAGTCACTGAGAAACAAGAGAGTAAAGCTTAAGCAAGGTCACTGATACAGTTTGGCTTTGCATCCCTGCCTAAAACTCATGTTGAATTGTAAACCCCAACGTTGGAGGTGGGGCCTTGTCGAAGGTGATTGGATCATGGTGGTGTATTTCCCCCTTTGGTGCTGTTATCTAATAGAGTTCTCAGGAGATCCGGTTGTTTAAAAGTGTGTGGCTTATACACCCCCTCTCTCTTCTTCCTGTTCTGGCCATGATTGAAAGTTTCCTGCTTCCCCTTCCCCTTCTGCCATGATTAAAAGTTTCCTAAGGCCTTTTCAGAAGCTGTCATGCTTCCTGTAGAACCTGCAGAATCATGAGTCAATTAAGCCTCTTTTCTTTATAAATTACCCACTCTGAGTCATTTCTGTGTGGCAGTGCAAGAACGAACTGCTAGAATCACAGACGTGAGAGTGTTAAAGCTGATTCACAAGGAAAACCAATATACTCGTTTAGATAGAAGCATATTGCATTGGAAGATGTAAAATGAGCTAAACCTAAAGAGGTAGGCTTGGGCAAAATAGGAAAAAAATCCTTGAATGCAAGATTGAAGAGTTTTTCTTGAAGTTTTTCAAAAAGAGGAATGTTATCATCTACCTGTTGTTAAAGAAAGGGTCTCTGATGTTGTACAATAGATAGATTAATGAGGAGGGAGTAGGTTTCTGAAGACAGAGAGGTCATTTTGGAGATTTTACCAAGAGTTTAGGTCGCAGTTATTAATATCAGGAAATAGGGCATTGCATGACATAGAAAATGGAAATGAGGCAATAGGCGCAATCAGTTCTACAGAAAAAGAAGAGAAAAATATGATATAAAACAGAAGGGGAAAAAGATGTAAAAGAAAATAAATTTAAAGGTTAATTTTAGGGAAAGAACTTTGTACATTTAAGTGAACACAATGATGTTATTTTTACTTAATGTTCTCTTTTTAACTTTTAAGTTTAGGGGTCCATGTGCAGGTTTGTTATGTAGGTGAAATTGTGTCATGGGGGTTTGTTGTACAGATTATTTCATCACTCAGGTATTAAACCTAGTATCAATTATTTTTTCTGATGCTCTCCCTCCTCCTATCTTCCACCCTCTGATAAGCTCCAGTTTGTGTAAAATGGTCTTGGACTTTTTTTCTGTTAATTGACCTTTTTTTTTGGCTTCTGTAAATTTTGTTTGAAGTCCATATGTGCCAATTGTTTTTATTGTTCTGAATTAGTTTTCTTAGGAAAATATTAATATAATGGTGAAAGAGAATAATCTTAGAGATCTCAAAATATCCTCCTCCCAAACATTTCCCCACAAAAGTAGAGAGTAATAAAATGAATGTGAACTACAGACTGGAAATGTTGTTTCTAACTTTTTTTAAAGAAAACAAAAATATGGAGGTGGTGACAATCATTATATATAATATAGTATTAGGATTTGGTATTTGAACATGTTAAGTGCTCTTGAAATATCTGTTTGAAATCATTTCTATTATATGTAATGGCTTTGAAATCAGTATTTATTTCAATAACAAGTTTTCAGTTCTATTAACCGAAATCCATAAAAGCATTCCAAACATAATTTATTTTTATAGTTCAAGGAATTTCTAAACCAAATGATTGTTATATTGTCAATGTAACTAAAATAAAATTCTTGAACCATATAATTCATATAAAGCTATACAATTTAATCTACCTTATAGGGATGTAGAAATGGCCATGGCATCTTTCAAGCATAAGTGACTAAAATTAATGAGAGGGAATGCTCGTTTCTTTGTCCACTAAAAGGAGTTACTTGAATAAGAAAATATGGATATTTTAAGATATGACAAATCATATGTTTAGTTTGCAAAATGTGATAGTCTGTTGTTATGTGATGCCCCAAATAACAGATACAAAATCATTATTAGAAGCTACAGTTAAAAACAAACAAATTCATAAACCAGAAGTATAGAAAAGACAAAGCTGGGAATAGATGTCAGCAAGAGCTCTCCAGCTCTCATTCCCCATCAATTTGAACAACTATCTATTTGTAAAAATACCTTCACAAGAGCTAGGGAAACCAGATAAGAGAATACAGAACCTGGATGTAACATGAAAATAAGAAAACATAAGTTGAGAATGTAAAAATTACAATGTTACTTTGCTCACATCACCCCTCCAACGAACCAAGGCAACATAACATGAAGAGTTACTGTTAAATAGGGGAAGCAAAGGGAAGTGAGCACTAGGCTTTGCTTCAGACCCCAATAATGGGCTCATTCCAGTAAAACTCAGCACTGAGGAGGAGCTCACAGGCCCAGAATCTAGGTTGGCTCCTGAAGACTGAGCCTCCAGTCCCATCCCATTGTTAGACCAGATCCTGCAGTCACAGGCCTAACCCTAACCCCCAGAATTGTACTAACCCCAATAGCCACAGGATTGAGGCCCATTTCAGCACCAGGCCCTCTTCTACAGCCCTGGCACCATGAATCCAGCCTGCAGACCAGCCCTAAGGAAACAGGCTCCAGGTCTACCCGTCACCAGGATTGACTCCAGCAGCCTAATTATCTGGACCAACCCTTGCACAAGGCAGGCCCCAATAGCCTTGGATTTGGGGGAAGTATCAGGCTGCTTCCCCCAAATTCAGGCATCAGGCACGCCCTAGGATGAGACCAGCCTCAGTGACCCCCAGGTCCCAGACTACCCCAGTACTGGGTTGGCCACCATGGCCCCAGGCTTCAGGCCTGCCCCAGCACGTAGCCAGCTCCTGCAGCCCTGGTAATCAGGCTGGCATGTGCAGACTCAGCTTCCAGGATGGCCCCTGCAAATTCAGGATCCAGACTCATCCATCTCCAAGCCAGCCTTTGCAGCCCCAGCACCAGGTAGGCATCTCTGGCTTCAAATACCAGGAGTGTACTCATGGACACAGGTTCCAGGCCTGCTCAGTGCCAGACGTATCCCTGCAACCACACTCTCCAGCTGACCCAGGGCCCAAGACTGTCCCAGTAGACCTTTGGTGCCAAACTGAATCCTATTGACTGAGGATTCAAGTCACTCCTCTGGACTCAGGCACCAGGCTAGTCTTGATGTATACAAACTGTCAAATAAAGAATATAAAATTATTATTTTAAGCAAGATCAGTGGAATTCAAAAAATACAGAAAAACAATTGAATGAAATTAGAAAAACAGTACATGATGAAAATGAGAAATTTAAAAGAGTAATTGAAATTACCTAGAAAATCAAAAATTCTGAAGCTAAAATATATAATGAAGTGGAAAAAGCAATGGAGAGCCTCAAAAGCAGAATTGATCAAGAATAAAGAATCTGTAAGCTCAAAGACATTATTTGAAAATCTACAGTCAAAGGAAAAAGAATGAAAAGAAATGAAGAAACTTATGGAATTTATGAAACAGCAGAATAAGAAAAATTGAATTATAGAAGTTTGTGAAGAAGAGACAGATAAAAGGATAGAATCCTTATTTTAAAAAATAATAGCATAACACATTTCAAATTTGGAGAAAGATATAAATATCCACATACAGAAAGGTGAAAAGTCTCCAATCAGATTCAATCCAAACAAGACTACACCAAGATATATGCTAACCAAGCTGTCAAAAACCAAAGACAGAGAGGATCCTGACTGCAGCAAGAGGAACTAATAAAATAACCTATAAGGGAGTTTTAATGAGGATGAAAGCAAAGTTCTCAGCAGAGACCTTAAAGTCCAAGAGAGAAAGGAATGATATACTCATAGTGCTGAAGAAAGCAAACTTGCCAAACAAAAACACTGTACCCAACAAAGGTGTCCTTCAGAAATGAAGGAGAAATAAATACTTTTCCAGACAAATAAAAGCTGAGGGAGTTTACCACCACCAGACATCTCTTAGAAGAAATACTAAAGGGAGTTCTTTAAGCTTAAAGAAAAATATGCTAATTAGTAACACAAAACATGTGAAAGTATAAAACTCAACTTGTCAAAGTAATTACACAGTCAAATTCAGAAAATTTAACACTGTGATGGTTAGGTAAATCACTTACATCTTTAGTATAAAGGTTAAATACAAAACTATTAAAATAATAAGAGCTACAACAATTTGTTAAAGGATACACAGTATAAGATGTAAGTTGTGACATTACAATTTTAAAATGTGGGGGAATGGTAGAATAAAAGTGTAGAGGTGTTTCTGTGATCTAAATTAAGTTGCTAGCTCGGCATAGTGGCATGTGCCTGTAGATTTAGCTACTCAGGAAGGGGAGGCTGAAGCAGGAAGCTGCAGTGAGCTATCATCACAGCAGCCAGCATGACTGAGTGATACCCTATCTCTTAAAAAAAAACCAAAAAAAAAAACATTAAAAATGATAGTGGTAAGTCCTTACTAATAATTATGTTGAATGGAAATGTATCAAGTTCACTGATCAAAATATCTCGAGTGGTTGAATAGTTAAAACACAAGACTCAAATATATGCTGTCTGCAAGAGTCTCACTTCACCTGTAAGGACACACGTAAACTAAAAGTAAAGGGATGAAACAATACTTTCCATTCAAATGGAAACCAAAAGAGAGCATATGAAGCTATATTTATCTTAGATAAAATATCCTTTAAGTCAAACACTGTAAGACAGGACAAAGAAGGTCATTATATATTGGTAAAGCAGTAAATTTATCAACACAATATAACATTATAAATATATATGCACTTAACATTAGACACCTGCATATGTAAAGCATATGTTAATAAATCTGAAGGGAGAGGTAGACTGTAATACAATAATATTAGAGGGCTTCAATACCCTACTTTCTGCAATGGCCAGATCATCCAGAAAGAAAATCAATAAGGTAACATGACATTTAACCCACATTTTAGACCAAATGGAACTCACAGATATATATATATATATAAAAAACATCCCATGCAACAGCAATGGAATACATATTTGTCTTAAATGTGCACAGGACATTTTCCAGGATAGATTCAATGTTGGGCCACAAAACAAGATCTAAATTATATTGAGTATACAGAAGAGTATACAGAAGACCAAACACAGCTTAGGGAACTAAAAAGAAAAATAATTTTCTAGCTGTAGGAGAGAGACAGGATTGTGTCCTGGGCCCAGATCATTTGAGACTGGCCATAATAGACAGCAGGAAAGTCTTTGACATGGGCTCACTTGAAGACTCAGAAACACATAAGGTACATTAAGGCCTAAAACTGAGGCTAGATGAAAACAAAAGAGAATGCCTTATGACATCCCCACCATCATCCTAGTGTAACAGGTTTACAATACCAAATGACAGCAATATACTTGCTCAGTATAAACTGGGGAAGGGACAAGAACGCAGAGACAAACCATCTCTGGAGTGCATGCAACAGTTCAGACCTAAAGCTAAAGGTGGAAAGGGCATTGTGAAAAATCCCTTTGACAAACCTGTCCTCATCCTAAATACAAAGCAAAACAAGTGGATTTGTGAATCCTGCTGTGCACTGAGAGTAACCATAGCAGGAACAAAACTCAAACAGCTCGACTCCAGACTATATTGACTTAATACCCCACACTAAGTGCCTAGCTGAAGAAAAAATATGCTTATTTACAGCCATAAAATTTATTTACCCTGGTCCCTATTTTCTACAAAAAAAGTCCAGCTTTCAACAAAAAATGTTGAGGGAGAAGAAGCAAGAAAAAGAAAAACAGTGTCAAGACACTAAGAAATCAACAGAACTAGATTCAGATATGACAGAGCTGTTGGAACTATGTCAGACACGAAACTGAAGACGACTGTGACTAAAATGATGAAGGGCTCTAATGGAAAAGAAAGACGTCCATGGTTAAATGGATAATTTCAGCAAGAGTTTCAAATTATAAGAAAGCATTAAATGGAAATGGTAAAAAGGAAAAACAGAGAGATAAAGAATGCCTTCTATAGACTAATTACTAGAGTGGAACACGCTGAGAAAAGTATCACTGAACTTGAAGAAGATAAATCAATAGAAATTATCCAAAGTGAAGCAGAAAAAGAAGAGTGGGGGGAAAAAAAGCAAAGAGAACATCCAATATTCGTGAGACTATAAAAACAGCCTAGTGTTACCGGTAGAAGAGATTTGAGTTACCTCGAGTAACTTATGGTGATGTATCCATAAGGGTCTGCAGCAGAAAAAAGAATTCAACTGAGGAACATAAAGCAGAAAAAGAGACCAAGGCAAGTTTCAGAGCAGGCATGGAAGTTTATTTACAAAGGGTTTAGAACAGGAAGGAAAGAAAAGTTCACTTTGAAGAGATCCAGTGAGGGTGCCTGAAGGTCAAAGAGGGTCAGAAAGAGGCATCTAAACTTGCTTGGTCCTAGGCATTTATAGGCTCACCTCTTTTCCATGGTTCTTCCCTTAGGGTGGGCTTCCCATATACACGGTGCTCTTCTCACCCTTGGGAAGTGAGCACACACAGTGTGTTTCGTAAGTTGTATCCATGCCCATCTGAGGCTTTCTTCCCTTTCTCCGGTGGAGTGTCCCCAGACGGTCATATTTCCCAGTTTTGTCACTTAGTGCTCAAGCCCAGGACGTTTCTTCTCCTTGGCATCTGCATGCAATTAACACTTTAATGGCAATAGCTGTGGGTCACCAGGAAATGGCTTCTCCCTGGTACGGGGCGGTGACAGGGTGGGTACAGGGCTGCCCAATTATCATTTTTAGAGAGACCGTGTGATAATTGTGAAACCATCCCCTGACATTCCTAGTGGGTGGGAGAGAAGAGCCCTCTAGTGTCCCACTCATGCCAGCCTAACTACCTGTAACACTAGCATATGTGTAACTGGAATTGTAGAAGAAGAAATGCTAGGGAAGAAGAAATCGCCGAAGACAATTTACCCTGTTTAATGGTGAAGATTAAATGGAATATAAAAATGAATTCAAAAGAAAGTATAAAGGAAGAAAAAGGACACAAAGATGTAACAAGTAGCAAACCACTAGCAAGATGGTAGATTTTAATCTAACCATAATTGTCATTTAACTATAAAGTAACTAAGACACAAAATAAAATACAAGTTGGATTTCAATAGAAAGACACATATATATGCTACATACTAGAAGTCATTTAAAATTAAAAGACATAGATACATTAAAAGGAGAAAGATACATAGTATGAAAACAAAAATCTAAAGAAGGATAGAGTAGCTATATTAATATTACACAATATACACTTCAAGGACTATTACCAGGGATAAAGGGGGACATTACATAATTATAAAAAGATCAGACAACATAACAATCCTAAGTGTATATGCACCTAACAATAGAGCTTCAAATAATAGACCTGAAAGAAGAAATAAACGAATCCACAATTACATTTGGAGACTTCAACACTCTTTTCCTAGTAATAAATGGAATCATTAGAAAGAAAATCAGTAAGGATATTGAAGAACTGAACAATACTTTCAACCACCTTTATCTAACTGACATTTATCAAATACCCCATCCAACAACATGAGTATACACATTAATTCAATTCATATAGGATATATACTGATATAAACCATATTCTGGGCCATAACGAAAGCTCATCGAATTTCAAAAAAATTCAAATCATACAAAATATTATTTCTGACCACAAAAAAAGAAATTAGAATTCCAAAATGGAGATATATCAGGAAAATACCCAAATACTTGGACACTAAATAACACACCTCAAAACAAACCATGAGTCAAAGAAAAAAAAAATAGGTAGCATTTTTAAATGAATGAAAATAAAAACACAATTTATCAACATTTCTGAGATGCAGCCAAGGTAGTGATTAAATGAAAATTTAGAGGATTAAAGTCCTAAATAAGAAATGTCATAAAACTTAGGCCAGGTGCAGTGGCTCACTCCTGTAATCCCAGCACTTTGGGAGGTCAAGGCAGATGGATCATTGAGGTCAGGAGTTCGAGACCAGACTGGCCAACATGGCAAAACCCCGTCTTTACTAACAATACAAAAATTGGCCGGGTGTGGTGGCATATGCCTATAGTCCCAGCTACTCTGGAGGCTGAGGCAGGAGAATCACTTGAGCCTGAGAGGTGGAGGTTGCAGTGAACTGAGATGGCACCACTGCACTCCAGCCTGGGTGACAAAGTAAGACTCCATCTGAAAAAAAAGAAATGTCACAAAACTTAATCCAAGTTTCCACTTTAATAAGCTGAAAAAAAAACAAAGAGCAAATTAAATCCAAATAAGCAGAAAGAGGTAAATAATGTATATGGGAGCTGAAACCAACAACTCCATATGCCAAAAATGTTTGTATGGCACATGTTGTACTTATTGTTGCAGGTGGCTGCAGTGATTTAAATTAAACTGCTACTTCTCCAAAACCATGTCCTGTCATCTGAGAAGAGGTGACTATAACGGAAGAAACCCTACTTATCTAAATGGTGCTCACAAAAGTATGCAAATTACTTTAAATTTAATTTAAATTTAATTAAACCAAATCCAAATATTATGAGAATCATCAAACTTTCTAAAGTATCTCATTATGTAAAGGCAACCATAAAATCAGAACAAATTGTGCTGGAAGTTTAGGTGTATGTTTTATTCTCAGGGAGACAACTAATGCCCTTAAAACTCCAATAAACTCAAAAATGTTGTTACTTCACTTTTTTTTTTTTTCTTTGAGACAGAGTCTTGCCCTGTGCCCCTGGCTGGAGTACAGTGGTGCAATCTCGGCTCACTGCAACCTCCGCCTCCCAGGTTCAAGCAATTCTCGTGCCTCAGCTTCCTGAGTAGCTGGGATTACAGGTGTGTGTCACCACTCCCGGCTAATTTTTGTATTTTTAGTAAAGACAGGGTTTTGCCATGTTGGCTAGGCTGGTCTCGAACTCCTGACCTCAAGTGATCTGCCTGCCTTGGCCTTTCAAAGTGCTGGGATTACAGGTGTGAGCTACCGCACCCAGCCTGTTACTTCTCTTTTAATTAATGTTTTAATTTGCACATCTGTCAGTGAGGGAGAAAATAGAAATCATGCTAATGAAAGCAATTCAATATATTTCAATAATAGAAAATATTAATATTTGTGACTTTAATCCATTGCTAACTGTAATTAGTTGATTCTTCCCTAAACTATGCTGAATATTGCACACAAACTAAATCATGTATAGATTATGACTACAGCAATAATCCATGCTTCCATCAACATAATGGTGTGTAATAAATTATCTCGAATATAATAGTTTTCAGGATTGCTTCATATAACTTCTAAAAGGGCTTGCATCCCATAATACATAATATTTTCTAGCAGTTTTTATTAATTGCCAATAATAAAACATATTTTATAGGCTAAAGCACACTTGCAAAGCTTCATCTTGAAAATGCCAAGGCAAGATAATCCAACAAAGCTACTATAGACACTTCCACTTTTCCTAGGCTGCCCTGGCAACGGACTAATTTATTAAAGCCAGCCAAAGTAAAATGAGTAAGGACAGGGTTGTGCCTTTTATGAGGGTTTACAGTATTCCTCTAAAGGCTAAACTAGAAAAATGTATGCTATTCGTTCATCTTGATCTGTCTGTTGTTTCAGACAATTTATCATGAGGTCCTCTGGACTGATCAGAACAGATGGCAGGCGTTCCAGGCATTTCTTTGATTCTATACACATCATGTTTATATAAAGGTGTACCCAATAAATATTGACATTTCCCCTATATCATTACTTGTAATATTTGTAACCTTAGGCAAGTTACTTAATATCTCTTTCCCTCAATTTACTCATCTGTATACCTTGTACTTAAAAGCGTAGATTATAAAACCAGATTGCTTGGTTTAGTATTCCAAATCTTCACTAAATGGATGCAGGTTTTTCATTTCTCCTTCTGTAAAATGAAGATAATAATGGTACCTATTTCACATGATAGTAGTGAGAATAAAATGAGCTAACATTTGTGAAGAACTTGGAATATTTCCTGGATCACATTTGGAGCTATATAAGCTCTACATAGGATTATTATTCTTATTTATTAAAAGCAACAGGCAGCACCATGCCTAAAACATAGGCCTTGCTGCTGCTATGTCTGTTGTTACTGTTATTATTACTATTATTATTTTATACTTAAGGGTAATATTTTTATTGTTTCAGGTTGTGTATTATCATTAAAAGGGAATATATTGAAAGTAGCCTGAAAAAAAAATCAGCTCTGAATTCTACCCCTGGCTTGGTAAGTAGGTAGACCTGTGACCTTCAGCAAATTATTTTACCTCTAAGAACCTCAGTTCTCTTATAAAAATAAATGGATTGGTCTGTATTAGTAGATTTCAACATGTGTTCTAAGGGTTACTAGGTTTCTCTAGATTTGTGTCATGGGCATCCATGAGATGTGGTATGAATGTGTGGTAGTTCTAGGTTCATAATCCCAGGTCAATCAGAGCCATTGTACTTTAATCTAGTTTATGTGTTAGGGTCCTATTTAAGATTTTGTTTAAAGAATGCTCTTCCTAAAACAAGATTATGTAATATTCTGTAATCCCTAATGATGCTTAGAAAAATGGTTGATTTTTGTGTATTGTTATATTCTGCAACATTGCTGAATTTACATGATGT
This sequence comes from Symphalangus syndactylus, assembly GCF_028878055.3. Lineage (NCBI taxonomy): Eukaryota > Metazoa > Chordata > Mammalia > Primates > Hylobatidae > Symphalangus > Symphalangus syndactylus. The sequence continues at coordinate 147,912,814 of NC_072447.2, read as the reverse complement.
TTTGGAAATCCCTCAGGATATTTGTTAATAGAAAATCTGCAAATAGTGAGAGTTATGTGCCATCCTTTCCAACCTGTAAACTTTATTTCCTTTTTTTTTTTTTTTTTTTGTCTTATTGTGACAGCTAGGACTTTGGGAATTCTGTTGAATAAGAGTGATGACGGGGGACAAGCCTGTTATCATTTCCTTTGTGCCTGGAAAATTTCCTTTAACTATTTTTTGAAGGTAGATCTGCTGGCAAGAATTCCTTAGTTTTTTTTGTTTTGTTTTGTTTTTGAGAATGTGTTATTTCACCCCCATTTTCAAATAAAATTTTTGTTAGAGAATTCAGGATTGGCATTTCTTCTCTTTCAGCACTTGAAAAATATAACTCTTGTTTCTAGCCTCCATCATTTCTCATGAGAAATACTCTGTCATTTGAGCTGTCTTTTTCCCCATAGGTAAGGTGTCATTTCTTTACTGCTACTCTCAAGATTTTTTTTTTTCTGTAGTTTTCATAAGATTTACTATAATGTGTCCTGATGTGAAATTTGGGGGTTTATCTTGTTGGGGATGGGTGCTCAGCTTCTTGGTTCTATACATTCATGTCATTGCCAAATTTTGGGAGTTTTCAGTCATTAGGTGTTTGGATAAGTCTTTCAACCCCCTCCTTTTTCTCCCCTTCTTCTAGTATGCAATTATGCAGATGTTAAATCTTTTGTTATTGGCCCACAGGTCCCTGAAGATCTATTTTCTTTTTTAGGCTGTTTATTCTCTGTTGTTCACTTTTGATAAATTCGACTCATCTGTGGTCAATCTTAATGAGTATATTCTTTATCATTTCCACCCTAATATTGATTCTATCCATAAAGTTTATTTCGATGCTTGCACTATTCAGTTCTATGATTTTTATTTGATCCTATTTGTAGGAAGCTTCATGAAATTTTGTATTTTTTTTCGTTTAAGAATGTTTATAATTTCTCATTGAGCATTTTTATTATGGTTGTTTTAAAATCTTCATTAGATTTTTCTAATATCTGATTCATCTCAATATTACCATCTGCTAGATCTCTTTTCTAATTCATGTTGTGATTTTCCCAGATTGTAGCATGTGGAGTGATTTTTATTGTATCTTGATATTCTTGGATATCATATTAGGAGACTCTTGATCCTAATTAAATCCATTAGCAGATATTCACCCTGCTTAGGTTTAATATGCAATTCTGGATTATTTTTCTGGCCCCTAGATCCAATCACAATTTAGATTTTAGAACCATTGCAATATTATTCCAGTCAACTTTGTTTATGTGAGGACTACTTAGGGGCCACTCTATAAACCTAGGAGATAGTCCACACTGTTGTTCAGTTCTTGAACCTTTTCAAGACCTTACTTTGGTCAGTTTTGTTTTTGGATCAGTTGTCCCATTCATTACATTTAAATACTGGTGTGAACACACACACAGACACACACACACACACACACACACACACACACGCATACATATACACCTGTGCATATGCATACATATTTCTTGGAGGACTTGGAAGAAGGCCAAGCAGGCAACTTGAGAAATCAGGTGCCCTGCTCCGTCTTTAGCTCGGGATTTTATACATTGGCTTGGTTCAGCTTTTTTTTTTTTTTTTTTTTTTTCCTTCTCTTCCACTTTTCCCTTCCTTGGGACAGGTAGTTGCTTAATTGCCACATGTGCAGTACTTAACAAGTATCTGGGAGGTTATATGCATGTGCCTTGGGTTAGCTGAAGTTGTGTACATGCTCACTTGGGGTGATTTTCCTTTACTAGTTGAGTGCCCCCACAGGAAAATCATATACCAGTGGAACTCTGCCATTTTGCCGCCTACTGCACATGCTCAAGACCTTATCAAGGAATTGTGGTTTTGCTGGCTCCAGATATCTCCTATCTGTTGGGAAGCTCCCCTGGCTCGTGGAGCCAGCTGTGACCACTTATCATTTCAGAGGGACAGTTTTCTGATCACCTGACCATCACCTGATGAGTGCCTGACTTTTCTGAAGCCCTCTTCTGCCCTGCTTATATCTAACTACCCATTCTAACAAACCCTACTTTGCCAAATGCTGTTTGACTCTGAACAAACAATTTTCTCTCTCTGAGCCCCAGTTTTCTTTTCTTTCTTTCTTTTTTTTTTTTAAAGAAAAGAAAGGATTCATTTAATGATTTGTAAGATCCACACCCAGGGTCACAGAATCAAAATGTTTCTGGGTAGAGACTATATTGATTTTTAAGTTCCGTGAGAAACTTAAGTATACAGAATAGAGCCAAAGTCATATATTGGTTATTACTTATGGGATGTGTGAGAGGATATAGATGGCCCTTCTAAAGTTTTATTTTGATATTTTCGCAGATTGTTTGTATTATCATCCTCATTTTATCATTTTATTTATATTTTTAAACGTTAATTGTCTTCAGTAGGATTATAAAGTCAGCCCTTTATTATCTGTTACAATGAGAAACAAATGTAGTAAATGCAATTAAAGCAGTCAGAAAATTCTCCAATTTTACTCTGAGCCTAGAAAATGATTTCTATATACAACTCTAACCTGAGAGGACTGAAAATTAGAAGCCTTAAAACAAAAGAGCTTGACTTTGCTCTTCATCTACCTGTCTTGTCATCTTATTCAGGCATAATATTATAAATGTAGCACATAAGATATATTTAGATGATCATATATGTGAGTAAAATGTGGCAATTTATACCACATTAATTAAAAGTATTCTGTTCTTCTTTCGACTGCATATTTGATTTATATCAAGAGTGAGATATAAAGTCAAAATATTCATTTCCATTACCAAGTTCTTTTTTGCTTTATCAAAAGTAAAATAAATATGTGAACACATAGCACAAATGAACATTTAGAAATTTTCGATTTGGTTTGTAAATATAATATATATATAATTGTCTTAAGGATAAAGCCAACTTTTTTCTTTTTTTCAGTATTTCTTTGGCTATTTGTTTTTTTTCTTTGTCATTCCATATAAATTTGGGGGTTTTTTTATTAGTGTGAAAAATGTCATTAGTATTTTGATAGAAATTGCATTGAATCTGTAAATTGCTGTGGTTAGAATTGTCATTTTGACAATATTAATTATTCCCATCTATGAGCATGGAATATCTTTTCTTTTTTTGTTTACTCTTCCATTTCTTTCATGGGCATTATATAATTTTCCTTGTATAGATCTTTAACTACTTTGGTTAAATTGAGTTCTAAGTATTTTATATTTTTGTAGCTATCGTAAATGAGATTGTTTTCTTGATTTCTTTTTCAGATTTTTTGCTGTTGGCATTTATAAATGCTGCTGATTTTTGTATTTCTGCTACTTTATTTAATTCATTTATCAATTCTAACAGGTCTTTTGTGGAGTCTTTAGGTTTTTCTAATATAAGATTATGTCATCTGTGAACACACTAGTTTGACTTCTTCCTTTCCAATTTAGATGCCCTTTATTTCTTTCTCTTACGTAACTGTTCTGGCCAGGTCTTCCAGTGTTACATTGAATAAAAGTGATGAAAGTGGGTCCCCTTTCTCTTGTTCTGGCTCTTAGAGAAAAGGGTTACAATTTTCCCTATTCAGTACAACGTTGACTGTAGGTTTGTCAAATGTGGCTTTTATTATTTTGAGGTAGGTTCATTCTATACATAGTTCGTTGAGGGTTTTTTTTTTTTATCATAAAGGAATGTTGACCTTTGTTGAATGTTTTCAGTATCTGTTGAAATGATCATATGGTTTTTGTTCTTGGTTCTGTTAATGTGATGTATCATGTTTATTAATTTGCATGTGTTGAACCATCCTTGCATCCCTGAGATGAATTTCACTTGATCATTATGAATGATCTTCTTAATGTGTTATTAGATTCAGTTTGCTAGTATTTTGTTGAGGGATTTTTGCATCTACATTCAGGACTTCCATTTCCAGGCAACACGGTGTAAGAGGGAATATATTTACTCGTCTTCCTGAAACAACTGTACAATCAGACAAAATATTTTAAAGAATTATTTCCAGAAATTTAACAGTGATGTCTGAGAGATGGGAAACAAATAAAGTGACCCTATAATTTCTCTAGTTGACAGTCTGGAGAGAATTTCCAGGCTACAGAATAGGAAGGAGAAACTCACACAGAGCCCAATAGTCTTCCTAAATTAAGGGGATTACAGTAAATAGAAAAATGTTATTTGTATTTATGTATTAGCAATAACATTTATCAATTTTAAATTTTAACCATTTGCCATAATGTCAAAATAATAAAACACTAAGGAATAAACATGACAATATGTGCAAGACCTGTACAAAAAAATTAGAAAATATGGCTGGGAGAAATTAAAAATACCTAATGAAATGAAGACATATGTCATGTTCAAAGATTAGAATATGCAATATTGTTAAGATATCATATTTCCTCAAATTGAACTATATGTTTAACGTACTTTCACCATTTACTTTTTGTAGAAAGTACTAAGATAATTGTAAAATTTTCATAGAAATGCAAAAAATCCTAGAATAGCCAAAACAACTTTGAACAGGAAATACAGGTTCAGAGGATTTATACAGATTTCAAAGTTTATTAATGAGCAAAATAACCAGCTAACATCATAAACGAAAGGATTAAATTCACACATAACAATATTAACCTTAAATGTAAATGGGCTAAATGCTCCAATTAAAAGACACAGACTGGCAAATTGTATAAAGAGTCAAGACCCATCAGTGTGCTGTATTCAGGTGACCCATCTCACATGCAGAGATACACATAGGCTCAAAATAAAGGGATGGAGGAAGATCTACCAAGCAAATGGAAAACAAAAAAAAAAAGCAGAAGTTGCACTCCTAGTCTCTGATAAAACAGACTTTAAACCAACAAAGATCAAAAGAAACAAAGAAGGCCATTATATAATGGTAAAGGGATCAATTCAACAAGAAGAGCTAACTATCCTAAATATATATGCACCCAATACAGGAGCACCCAGATTCATAAATCAAGTCCTTGGAGATCTACACAGAGACTTAGACTCCCACACAATAATAATGGGAGACTTTAACACCCCACTGTCAACATTACACAGATCAACAAGACAGAAAGTTAACAAGGATATCCAGGAATTGAACTCAGCTCTGCAACAAGCAGACCTAATAGACATCTACAGAACAAATTGTCTCTCAGACCACAGTGCAATCAAACTAGAACTCAGGATTAAGAAACTCACTCAAAACCACTCAACTACATGGAAACTGAACAACCTGTTCCTGAATGACTACTGGGTACATAACGAAATGAAGGCAGAAATAAAGATGTTCTTTGAATCCAATGAGAAAAAAAACACAACATACCAGAATCTCTGGGACATATTTAAAGCAGTGTGCAGAGGGAGATTGATAGCACTAAATACCCACAAGAGAAAGCAGGAAAGATCTAAAATGGACACTCTAACATCACAATTAAAAGAACTAGAGAAGCAAGAGCAAACACATTCAAAAGCTAGCAAAAGGCAAGAAAAAACTAAGATCAGAGCAGAACTGAAGGAGATAGAGACACAAAAAATCCTTGAAGAATCAATGAATCCAGGAGCTGGTTTTTTGAAAAGATCAACAAAATTGATAGGCCACTAGCAAGACTAATAAAGAAGAAAAGAGAGAAGAATCGAAAAGATGCAATAAAAAATGATAAGGGGGATATCACCACCGATCCCACAGAAATACAAACTACCATCAGAGAATACTATAAACACCTCTACTTGAATAAACTAGAAATTCTAGAAGAAATGGATAAATTGCTGGACACATACACCCTCCCAAGACTAAACCAGGAAGAAGTTGAATCCCTGAATAGACCAATAACAGGCTCTGAAATTGAGGCAATAATTAATAGCCTACCAACCAAAGAAAGTCCAGGAGCAGACGGATTCACAGCTGAATTCTACCAGAGGTACAAAGAGGAGCTGGTACCACTCCTTCTGAAACTATTCCAATCAATAGAAAAAGAGGGAATCCTCCCTAACTCATTTTATGAGGCCAGCATCATCCTGATACCAAAGCCTGGCAGAGACACAACAAAAAAAGAGAATTTTAGACCAATATCCCTGATGAACATCGATGCAAAAATCCTTAATAAAATACTGGCAAACCGAATCCAGCAGCACATCAAAAAGCTTATCCACCATGATCAAGTGGGCTTCATCCCTGGGATGCAAGGCTTGTTCAACATACGCAAATCAATAAATGTAATACATCATATAAACAGAACCAAAGACAAAAAACACATGATTATCTCAATAGATGCCGAAAAGGCCGTTGACAAAATTCAACATCCCTTCATGCTAAAAACTCTCAATAAACTGGGCATTGATGGGACATATCTCAAAATAATAAGAACTATTTATGACAAACCCACAGCCAACGTCATACTGAATGGGCAAAAACTGGAAGCATTCCCTCTGAAAACTGGCACAAGACAGGGATGCCCTCTCTCACCACTCCTATTCAACATAGTGTTGGAAGTTCTGGCCAGGGCAGTCAGGCAGGAGAAAGAAATAAAGGGTATTCAATTAGGAAAAGGGGAAGTCAAATTGTCCCTGTTTGCAGATGACATGATTGTATATTTAGAAAACCCCATCGTCTCAGCCCAAAATCTCACTAATTGTTTTTCTGATTCTGAGAAGAATGGTGTTGGTAGTTTAATAGGAACAACATTGAATCTGTGGATTGGTTTGAACAATATGGTCATTTTAGTAATATTGATTCTTCTAATCCATCAGAATGGGGTGGTTTTTCATTTGGTTTTGTGGTTCACAATTTATTACTTCAGTGTTTTGTGGTTCTCCTTGTAGAAATATTTCACCTCTTTGGCTAAATGCATTCCCAGGTATTTTATTTTTTGTGTGTTTTCCCACAACTTAGTTGAAATGGATCCATTTCTTTAAAGACATAAACTATAAAAACTCACTCAAAGGTAAAGAAATAAACTGAATAGGCCTAAAACTATTACAGAAAATGAATTAAAAATTAATAATCTTCCAAAATAGGGAGTGGGAGGCACAGATGGTTTCACTGGTGAATGCTACCAAATATTTAATAATTAAATAATATCAATTATCTTTTATCTCTTCCAAGAACTAGGAGCAGAAGGAAAACTTCCTAACTCATACAAAAGCCAGATAAACTTAATACAAAAAAGAAAACTACAGACCAATCTCTCATGTACATATATTCAAAAATATTCAATAAAATATTAGCAAATCAAATTTCACAACATATTTTAAAATATACACCATGACAAAGGCCAGTTTACTCCATGTATACATGGCTGCATCAATATTTGAAAATCAATCACTGTAATCCATTTCAATAGTCTAAAAAAGAAAAATTATGTAATAATATCATTTAATGCATAAAAAACATTTGACAGTATCCAACACCCATTCATGATAAAACACTCAGAAGGCTAGGAATACAAGCAAACTTTCTCAACATGGTAAAGAACACTTACAAAAAGTCTCCAGGTAACATATTTAACGGTAAGAAAGTAGGTGCTTTGGCTGGGCGCGGTGGCTCACGCTTGTAATCCTAGCACTTTGGGAGGCCGAGGCGGGCGGATCACGAGGTCAGGAGATCGAGACTACGGTGAAACCCCGTCTCTACTAAAAATACAAAAAAAAAAAAATTAGCCGGGCGCGGTGGCAGACGCCTGTAGTCCCAGCTACTCAGAGAGGCTGAGGCAGGAGAATGGTGTGAACCCGGGAGGCGGAGCTTGCAGTGAGCCGAGATTGCGCCACTGCACCCCAGCCTGGGCGACAGAGCAAGACTCCGTCAAAAAAAAAAAAAAAAAAAAAAAGAAAGTGGGTGCTTCACCACTTTTGGGAACATGAGAAGGATGTTCTTTCTCACCACTTCAGATCAATGGAAGCCTTAGATAGTGCAGTAAGACAATTTTAAGAAGTAGGAAGTATATAGATTGAAAAAAGAAGAAATAAAGCAATGTTTGAAGATAATATGATTGCCTATGCAGAAAATTCCCCAAAGTCAATAAAAAACTTATGGCACTAATAAGAAATTATAACAAACTTGTATTATCTAACTATAATATAATATAAAAACTGCTTTCCTGTATACCAGTCAGGAATAATTGGCATTTGAAATTTAAAAATATGATTTACAATAGCACAAAGTAAAAACAAAATACTTAGGTATGTGTCTACCAAAATATGTACAGTATGTAAATACTGAAAACTGCACAACTCTAGTTAAACAAATCAAAGATGACCTACGTAAAGGGAGAAATAATTCTTTGTTCATGGACTGGAAGACTTAATATTGTAAGATGTCAATATATGAATAAGTTTAAATAATTATTTAAAATTAAATGGATTATGTCAGATGGTTAGAGTCAAGTTTCTCACAGTTGCAGTGGGAGTTTACAGAAAAGCAAGGTGAGCAGGCTGAAATATTATATATGGTAATGAATGAAAATTTGATACATCAATATGAAGTCATATATTGCTTAATATAGAGACAGATGGTTGCGTATCCAAATATGTATAGGTATATGTATATAAGGAGGCTGGTATACACACATATATTCTCATGCTCTTATAGCTGAAAACCTAGAAATGACACACCAGTACAAATGAGCACATTTAATGCTCAGTTCTCGGTTTATACCATACTCCAAGAGAAGAATCCAGGGATCCTCAAAAAGATGACTGATTCTAAAATGGGGGTAGGAAATATGTATGATGAGCCTGGAGCATCTCATAGCACCAGAATATAAGAAAGTGCTCACCGAAAGACAACACACACACACGTGCACACACACGCACACACACTCACACACACTGATGAGATCATATCAAAGCTGACACAGGAGCCAACCAAAGGAGCTCCCCATGGTCGAAGCTAGACCAATCGGAGCAACAAAGTAAAGTAGTATTGGATTATAACCCAAAGTATAAAATAAAAATTTGTGAATCCTCATATAACTAAATTATTGAATAAACACCTAAATAAGGAGAAGGAACAAATCTCCTCTGCAGAAGAATTACAAATAATTTATTTAGATATTCCACCCTGAAGGAGGCAGAGAATAAGTCCCCTTTCTTAGTGTGACTACACATACTAAGGAGCCTGTGCGTAGTGACTTCCTTTAAAATAAAGGAGGAAGAAGAATGACTTTGCTATAAAGAATGCTGACAAACCCTACCTTAGCCACATGATCTGGGTCAACATCAAAAGTTGTCACATTGAGAATGCATACCTTAACATCGGTCTAATTATAAGAAAGGCATCAGACAAATCTCAATAAACAGAGTTTTATAAAATAACTCACCAATATTCCTCAAAGTGTTGACATTAAAAACAATAAAAGTCTGAAAAACTGTCACCACCAAAAGGATTCTCAGGAGACATGGCAACTGAATGTAATTTGGTATTCTGTGTAGGATCCAGAAACAGAAAAAGGACATTATGTGAAAAGTAGGCAAATAAAGTATGGATTTTCATTAATAATAGCATATTAATATTGGTTCCTTAATTTTAAGAAATTTATGATACTAATATAAAATGATAATAGGGGAAACTACGTTTAGTGTATACAGGAACTCTGTACTATCTTTGCAGTTTTCTACAAATCATACTGTTCTAAAAGTAAGTGTTACTTTAACAATAAATCTCTGCCAAGACACATTACAAATGAAAAACCAAACATTGCCATAGATCCTTTAGACACTAACACAATAATAAAAGAATATTAGGATCAACTTAATGTATTGAATATTTAAATAAAATTTATACATTCCTAGAAAAAATAATTTAGCAAAATGGCTTAGAAGTAATTTAAAACTGAACAATTCTATCATTATTTTTATTTATTTATTTATTTATTTATTTGAGACAGAGTCACGCTCTGTTGCCCAGGCTGGAGTACAGTGGCACCATATGGGCTCACTGCAAGCTCCGCCTCCCGGGTTCACTCCATTCTCCTGCCTCAGCCTCCGGAGTAGCTGGGACTACAGGCGCCTGCTAACGCGCCTGGCTAATTCTTTCTATTTGTAGTAGAGACGGAGTTTCACCGTGTTAGCCAGGATGGTCTTGATCTCCTGACCTCGTGATCTGCCCGCCTCAGCCTCCCAAAGTGCTGGGATTACAGGCGTGAGCCACCGTGCCCAGCTAATTCTATCATTATTAAAGTGTTTGCATTAGCTATAAAAATCTTCCTGTATTGAAAGCTGGAGATGCCAAGAGCTTCACTGGCAGTTCTAACAAACATTCAAAAAAGCAATAATTCTAGTGTTACAAAAATTGTTATTCTCAATAATGGAATAAGAAGGTACAAATCCCAACTCGTTCTATGAGTCTAATAATTTGCTGTTAGCAAACTCTAACAACAGCTGTATAAGAAGGGAAATTTACACATAACTCTCATTTAAAAGTGTGCATGCAAAGATCCTCACAACATATGAGCAACATAAAGATAACACGTAATTATATTGCAGTTATTTTGGGAAATGCTCCATTTGTTTTACATTAAAATTTTAACTTATGTAATATATCACATTACCATATTAAAAGGGAAAAATCATATCATCTTCAAAATAGGTGAAAAAATTATTTGATGCAATTAATAACATATTCATAATAAAAACAGCTTAGCCAAATTCCTATAAGAGACATCTTTTACCTGAAAGCAGACAACTACAAAACACACTTAATGGTAACCCACTGAAAAATTTTTATTTGACATCTAGAACAACACAAGGATGCTCACTGCCATCGTTTTATCATTTGTACTAAGGTCCTAGCCAGCATGGTAAAGTTATATTCAGTCAAAAAGGGAAAACAATGACTATGTCTATATATAATTTAATTACACATGTAGAAAATGGCAACTAATCTGTACATAAATTATTATAAATAGGTAAGTTCAGTAAATTCTCTAGAAAATATCATTAAAAGAATGGTATTTTTATATACCATGAACATAGAAAGTGACATTTAAAAAGATAAGCTTTACAGGACCATAAAATATTAATTATCAAGTATTACACCTAAACAATTTGTGAAGATCCCTGTAGAGAATTCTGTAACCATCACTGAGAGTAAGAAAAGACCTAAACAACAATTAGATATACTCTGTTTAGATTTGGAAGACTTAGTATTGCTAAGATGTCAGTCATTCTTAAGTTGACCTATGAATTCAACAATCAGTATATTTCTAAGTAGTTTTGTGGAAATTGACAAAGTGATTCTAAAGTGTATATAGAAATGCCAAGTAGCAAAAATAATGAATAACCTTTGCAGAAGATGACCAGTGTGTGAGAACTTGTGCCGCCGGATTTCAACATTTATTACTATGTAAAATTTCAGTGATTAAGGTAGTATGATATTGGTCTAGGGATAGAAATAAACGGACAGAAAAGGGAAGGCAGAAATAGAGCCATGCATACATGATTTATGACAAAAGGAGCCCTGCAGAAGTGTGGAGGAAAGGTTAGTCTTTTCTATCAATGGTGTGAGATCATTGGGTACGCACAGGAAAAAAAATGAAATTGAACAGACTTCACCACATACACACAAATCTTTGTTTTATTGATTATAGAACTACATGTGAGAAATTCTTAAGCTTTTAGGAGATAATGTATTAATACAAAAATATTATCATGATATCTTATAGGAGAAAAAGCTCGTAAAGATACAAGAAAGCATTAACCACAAAAGAACCAATGAATTTGGTTGCATTAAATATAAAGACTTTGATTCTTCAAAAGAAATCATAGAGTGAAAAAGCATGCAGTCAATTCTCATTATTCAAGTATTCTGTATTTGCAAATCCATCCTCTCACTACAATTTATTTGTAATCCAAGTCTTTGCTATTGTGAATAGTGCCGCAATAAACATACATGTGCATGTGTCTTTGCAGCATCATTCTCAGCAAACTATAGCAAGGACAAACAACCAAACACCACATGTTCTCACTCATAGGTGGGAATTGAACAATGAGAACACTTGGACACAGGAAGGGGAACATCACACACCGGGGCCTGTCATGAGGTTGGGGGAGGGGGGAGGGATAGCATTAGGACATATACCTAATGTAAATGACGAGTTAATGGGTGCAGCACACTAACATGGCACATGTATACATATGTAACAAACCTGTACGTTGTGCACATGTACCCTAGAACTTAAAGTATAATAAAAAAATATTTAAAGAAAAGTATTCGGAAAGAAAATTAATAAAGTATTGTTTTAAAGGGATTATCCTGGCTACTGTGTTGATGAGAAACTATACAGAGGCAAGAGTATATGTGGGGCTGTTTCCGAGATTTTGGCCTGAGCAACTAGAAGAATGGAGCTACTAACCATTGAGATAAAGAAGGCTTTGGGTAGGGCAAGCTCAAAGGGAAAATATAAGAAGTCCTACTGTCAATTTGCTGAATTTAAGAAGCCTATTAGAAAAAATTAAAAAAAAAGAAAAAAGAAAAATTTTTTCTGTTTTCTGTCTTGAAACTGTAAATAAATATCAAAAATGTTGCCTTAAGAAAAAAAATGCCTATTTGACTTCCAAGTGGAGATGTAGAGTAGGTAGTTGGATATATTAATTAGTTTAGAATTGGAGAAAGTTATCTAAGCAAGAAAAATACATTTGAAAGTTGTCTACTTATAGATACTATTTTAAAGTCATGCATTTAGATGAAGTAAACAAGAAAGAGAGAAGAAAGAAGACCAAAGCCTTAGGATATTAATAACTTAGAAGTTAGAAAGATGAGGAAAAACTAGCTAAAGAAACTTAGAGGAAATGCCCAATGAGATAGGAAAAAAAACAAGAGTGTAGAATGAAATGTACAATAACTGAATCCATAAATACTTGTATATTCAACTCTATGAGGAGCCCTAGTACTGCAAAAAGTTCATTTTTTTTTTTTTTGGCCAAATGTGTTACATTTTTAAGGCAAGAAAATTGTGAGAGACTAAAAATCCTGTTGGTGCATCTTCCATAACTTTTTAGTTTGAAAAATTTCAAAATATTCCAATGCATACCTGTATAACTTCACCTAGACCTACCACCAATTGTTAACATTTTGCCACATTTTGTTTTTCTTTTTTCTGAACCACTTGAAAGTAAATTACAGACACCTTAACACCTCACCCCTATGTACTTTAGCCTGAATTTCATAACAATAAGAGTAGTTACCATGAATTTACTGTCATCTAATATATATTTTATATTCAAATTTTCTTGATTACTGCCTCAATCATTTTTATAGCTGTTTAAGTTTTTAGTCCAGTATCCAACCAAGGTTCATATTTTGCATTTAGTTATGATGACTCTTATTCTTTGAATCTGAAAATAATGCCAGGGACTTGTATGCCTGACATTATTTTTTCTATGATTGTGATAATTTTTTAAAACTCAGGTCAGTTGCCCCTTAGAATATTCTAGATCCTGAATTTGTCTGTTTCCATATTATTAGCTTTAGGTTAAACATGTTAACAAAATCTTTACATCACTTAAAAGGCATAGGTACTCTTTTATGAAGCTATGTAGATTGTCTAATTTGTATGTTCCCCCCAATATGTAATAGAAACTACTGTTATTATACTATACAATTGTTGCAAAGATAAATGCGCATATATATACACATAATCATGCAATATGTGTAGTATATGAAAATATTGAATCTATATTTATATTAGTGTAAACTGCTAATCAGAATATAAATTAAGGGCATGCAATATCACAAAAATGGTTTATAGCAGAACATTACAATATTTCCTGTATTTCCTATGTCCTAAGTGATTTCTTATATTTTATATGTCCTAAGTGATTTCCTGTATTTCTTATATCACTTGAGGGAACAACATGTCAAGTATCCCATATAGGTGATAATAATTTTGAATATTGGATTAAAATAGTGACTGCCAGTTTTCTACATTTTAATGGTACCTTTGTTTCTTTGCAATTAATAAATCTATGTGGTGAGATTTTAGACTACAAATATTGTGTTTCTCAATAATCTTTCAACCAATCAGAATCATCTGAATATATTTGATTGAAATTGCACAAAAGTGATTTTAAATATCTATAATAATTTCATAAAGAAGATTCCCTTTTGTCTCCATTCTCTCACTTATTTTGAGTTATCATGACAGATTCATGGTCTTCGTAAATCAATGTGTAATAATATATGTTAGATATAATTTTTAATCTATATGTTATAATTATGTTACCATAATTATAGGTAGCAGAATGTAACTCGTACATAAAAAAAATTGTTACCCTTCAAACAGAAGAATAAAGTGATGATACAAATAAATTTGAGAAAGAAAAATAATAAGGGCATTTTCAACACAAATCACTGAAAAATCAAACTTTTATCTAGTGTGAGATAAAACAGTAACATATATATATATCAAAAGACAAAATATGTGGCTTAGACTCTTTGAAGAAAACTTAACATTTAAGGGAAAAACATCAATTTGGAGACCCGGCTTATACTGCAAACTCATAAAAATTTTACCAGAGAAATATCCATGATAACATTTTTAAGATTAAAATAATTTTCAGAAATATACATGTAATATATATATACACGTACAAAGATTCTATTATTACAAAGAGAATCAACAACAAATTTTTATTTACTTACATGAAAATAAATTAAATGAATGTGTATAGGTATTTGCACAATTGTGCACTAATTTGAGCATAGAGCAGGATGCTCAAAAGATATGTACTAGGCCATCAATATTGGGCACACTGGATTGAATATAGAGTGTTGTAATAATGGGAAAGATAAAATTAGAAGAATAGAAGAGCATTATTACTTACCTGTATTTATTTTTGTGTTATGTCTCTAGTAACAATTACTGTGTGTTCCTGTTTAAATAAAACTGTTAAAGGAGAAAATATATCTTTAAATGATAAAAATGTCAGTTTATCACTTTTTCTTGACTTTACGAAAAGTATTTAATCTCTTCCACTTCAATGATCCTGTTAACCAACAGCAACAAAAAATCCCTAATAAAAAGAGGAATGGCAGCTTCCACTCATTCATTACTTATAAAAGCTCACTTACTGTTTTATGAAGTTATGAGGATGGTCTAATTTTCTATTTCCTACAATATGTAATAGAGACTACTGAAGATGGCATACTAGAAAGCTCCACCGATCGTATCCCCACAAAGACTCCAAGTTAACAACTTTCTATACAGAAAAAAACACCTTTATAAGAACCAAAAATCAGGTGAGCACTCATAGTATATGGTTTTAAATTTATATCGCTAAAAGAGGGTCTAAAGAAATATTTTAAAAAGAACGGCAGTCCTGAATCACTGATACCAGCCCTCCCCCATCCCCAGCAGCTGCAGCTTGGTGTAGAGAGCACCTCTGGGCACTGTGGGAGGAAGAACATAGCACTTGTGAGGCATTGAACTAAGTGCTTTCTTGTTAAAGCAGAAAGAAAAACTGAACAAAACTCAGCTGATGCCCACCCACAGAGGGAGCACTTAAACCAGCCCTTGTCACAGAAGAATTTCCCATCCCAGTGGTCCTAACCTTGGGTGCCTGCAAAGCTCACCACCAAGGGCTACAGCGCTCTGTGTTTCCAGGTAAACTTGAAGGACAGTCTAGGCCACAAGGACTGCAACTCTAAACTCACCTGAGTTTGAGAGCTGAACAAGGCCTAGAGCCAGTGGACCATGGGGGCATGCTACATATGGAGGCCCAAGCAGATACAAACTGCGGCAGCCAAGGGAGTGCTGGCATCAGCCTTCCCGTAACATCAGGCTTCACAGACTGTGGCTCCAAAAGAGACCCCTTCCTTCCACATGAGGAGAGACGATAGAAGAGTGCAGAGGACTTTGTTTTCATTGTGGATGCCAGCTCAGCCATAGCAGGATAGGGTACTGGTCAGAGTTTTGAGGCCCCCGTTCCAGGCTCTAGCTCCCAGATGATACGTCTAGACACACAGTAGGCCAGAAGGGTACCCACTGCCTGGAAGGGAAAGTCTGAGTCCTGACAACATTTAGCCCTTGGGCCCTGAATAGCCACCAGTGTTACCCAGGTACTATTTTGAGGGCCTTGGGTGATACCATGAGACTTACTGCATCTAGTTGTGACTCAGCACATTCCCAGATGTAGTGGCTTTAGGGTAAGACCACTTCTGCTTGAGAAAAGCAGAGGAAAACGTAAAGGGGATTTTGTCTTCCACTTAGGTACCATTACAGAGGGTAGAGTACCAAGCGGGCTCCTGGGATACCTGATTCTAGGATGTGACTTGTGGACAGCATTTCTGGACCAACCCTGGCCAGAGGGGAGCCCACTGTCCTGAAGGGCGAGTTCCAGGTCAGGCCGCATTCAACATAAGCTGACTTAATAGACGTTGGGCCTTAAGGGAACATCAGTGGCAGTGTGCCAGTACTTCTCCTGGCCTGGGTTGGCAGTGGCTTCACAGTGAAGGTCGTCTGCTTAGGAAAGGGGAAGGAAGAGTGAAAAGGACTGTGTCTTGTGGTTTGAGTGCCAGCTCAGCTGCAATACAATAGAATACAAGATACACTTCTAGAGTTTTTGACTCTAGTCTCTGACTCCCAGGTGGCACTTCTAGACACACCTGTGGCCTTAGGGAACTTGCCATAATGAAGGGAAGTACGTAAGCATGGCTAGCATTGCCACCTGATGAAAGTAGAGTCCCAGAGCCTTGAGCAAACATTTTAAGATCTAGAAAAATGCCTCAGAGACTACATTGAGATAGAAGGACAAGTAAGAAACCCACTAGTGAGCAGAGAGAAGAATCTTGCACAGAGACTTATGTGAAGAAAAACAATTTGTCTTAGAGAATTAGAGAAGAAAGAGGCAATCCGTATTTTCCCCTCTTGCCTTGCTCAGAGTTAAGAGGATTCTAAATTTGCTTTCATCATTTTGAGACTTGAAATGAAACATCATAATAGAGGATTACTGGTATGAGCGCATTAGCTTAAGGTCGTTTATCTTCCTTCTCCTCTTGGAATACACAAGGAGCACATGGCAACAGAAATGCAGAGTTCTTTTTTTTTTTATTATACTTTAAGTTCTGGGATACATGTGCAGAACGTGCAGGTTTGTTAAATAGGTATACACGCGCCATGGCGGTTTGCTGCACCCATCAACCCAACATCTACATTAGGTATTTCTCCTAATGCTATCCCTCTCCTAGCCCCCAACCCTGCAACAGGCCCCGGTGTGTGACGTTCCCCTCCCTTTGTCTGTGTGTTCTAATTGTTCAACTCCCACTTATGAGTGAGAACATGCAGTGTTTGGTTTTCTGTTCTCGTGTTAGTTTGCTGAGAATGATGGTTTCCAGCTTCATCCATGTCCCTGCAAAGGACATGAACTCATCCTTTTTTATGGCTGCATAGCAGAAATGCACACTTCTTATAGGAAACCAGGAGCCGCTGAAACCTCCAATAATGAAAAGGAGTAAGGGTTGCCAAATGCAAGAGACATTGGACAGTAGTATGTTCTGGAGTAAGTGAAGAGGTTATGTAACAGGTCCCAGAGGCAGCTAACAACATACAATTCTTGAATTTGAAGACAAGAACCTAAGTTCAAATGAGTAAATCCCTATGTGCAACAATGGGAATAGTGTACAAAGGCTGAAGATGTGAGTTTAAGAAGCATAGAACAATCACACGAATAAGAAATATTTCGCTATATATCAAAATGACATGCTGTAAACAAATGTACACAATTTTATTTAAAGAAAAACAACACATTTAAAATGAAATACTAGTTTATTAGTTTGAGGAAATGTTTCTTCTTTCAAGAAGAAATGAAAAAACATAGAAACAGCTAAGCTATATGAATCAGTGTGTTACTATCTGGACAATAAGAGCCCCAGAAAGATATAGAAGTGAAAATTAAGAGAATAAAGTATTTCAAAACCTAATGGAGATAAATTTCTCAGACTTAATGAAACATAAAGGTAACAAAATAAAAGAGATTCAAAGTTTACTGCAAAAGGAGAACCAAATTGCCAAAGATATACACACACACCAAAACACATCAGGGTGAGTTTTTTAATATTAAAGAAAAGAAGCAAATTCTAGAAGCTTATAGAGAGACATAGAACAAAAACAGGAGTCATACTGATAACTAGACTTTTCAATAGCAAAATATGATTCAAGAAACTAAAGAATAAACGTGAAATTTTGCATATATATTTATCCAAAGTGTCATTCAAAAAAAAAAAAAAAGAACCCAGCAAGATGAAATTATTCTTGGGCATACATAACCTAGAAGTTTTGTTCCACAGATATTTACAGTCAAAACAGTTATAAATGAAGTACTTGAAAAAGAGAATGTGTATTCCAGAACTTGCTTAGAGCATGCAGTAGAAAAGGTGATAAATTACCATGATAAAGTTTGTTGTGGTGAAATGGATGTGTGTGTGTGTGTGAGAGAGACAGGAAGCGAGAGAGAGCACGCAAGAGAGAGATGAGAGAGAGTAGCTATAATTACATTAAAATAAAAGTCTATAAACTATCAACATGAACAAAGTGAAGAAAGGATTTCGACTGAGTGATTTGAAGTTGTGACATTGAAGTATATAAAAAAAAATCCCAGAATTGGGATTCATGTTATTTACAAGAAACATACATTAAACATAAGAACACATGGCAGTTGAAAGTAAAAGCATGAAAAAAGACATATGAAGCAAAAATCAGCCAAAAGAAAGCTGATGTAACCAAGTTAACAGGAGATAAAATAGTGTTTAGTTCACAAGAATAGGGATAGAAAGGGTCATTGTGTAACATTAACAAATACAATTCACCAAAAGAAAAATCGCAATTTTAAATACGCATGCATAAATAATATGTCATCAAAATATGTGATCAAATAGTGAGAGAAATGAAAGAAGGAATGGAAAATCCCCTAATGATATATAGCTATACATTTATCTTGAATATTAAGTGTCACTACATGTTAAAAATCAGCAAAGGTAAAGGAAATCTGAATAATAAATGCTATTCATTTATTATTTGACTTCTGGACCATATATAGATTTCTTCATTCAATAATTAGAAAGCATGCAGTTTTAAAACTAAACAGTGAACAAAATGTTGATTATGGCCTAGGCTATAAAGAAGATCAACAAATTTTAAAGGTAAGTATCATGTTGAACCTAATGTCTAATGAAAATACAATGAGTTGTATAATAACAAAAACATATCAACAATTTTGAAAATAAAAAATTCTAAATATCTCAGGAGTTAAACAGTGAATCATAATAGAAATTTTAAAAATAATTAGACATGAAATATAATGAAAATACTAAATACCAGTACTTCCCACGGTGCTTTCAGAAAACTCCATAGTGTTTAATATTTATATTGGAAGAAAAATAAGCCAATAGTTTTTATATGTATTCATTTTGAAAGAATAAACAAAAAGCCCCAAAAGTAGAAGAAATAAAATGATAGCATACATTTATATAATGCAAAATAAAAACAGAGAGAGAATATTAAAACTCAAATTGTTTATTATTTCAAAAAACGAAAAATACAGGCAAGTGTCTGGCAAGATTTATTGAGATAAGTAGAAGCCACAAATAAACAATGTTATGACTATTAAGGAGACATAAATACAATTAAAGTAGAAATTAGAAATACAGTACTAGTGAAAATGACATGCTAATGACTTTGAAAACAGAGCTTACGGGCCAGGTGCGGTAGTTCACGCCTGTAATGCCAGCACTTTGGGAGGCTGAGTCCCGTGGATCACAAGGTCAGGAGTTCAAGACCAGCCCGGCCAAGATGGTGAAACCCCATCTCTACTAAAAATACAATTAGCCGGGTGCGG
This sequence comes from Symphalangus syndactylus, assembly GCF_028878055.3. Lineage (NCBI taxonomy): Eukaryota > Metazoa > Chordata > Mammalia > Primates > Hylobatidae > Symphalangus > Symphalangus syndactylus. The sequence continues at coordinate 147,892,975 of NC_072447.2, read as the reverse complement.
TGGCAGGCACCTGTAATTCCAGCTACTCGGGAGGCTGAGGCAGGAGAATCACTTGAACCCTGAGGGCGCGGGTTGCAGTGAGCCAAGATCGCACCACTGCACTCCAGCCTGGGCAACAGAGTGAGACTCTTGTCTCAAGTCTCAAAAAAAATAAAAAAAGATAACAGAACTTACTGAAGAAGAATTTAGAAGTTTCGATTCTTATATACTTGTTAAATAAAGCAACATATTTTTAAAGCTATTCTCCAAAGAAAACATCAGGCCAGATAGTTTTATAAGGAGGTTTAGGTTACCCAAATTTTATAGAAATCCTTGTAGAATACAAATTTTTCCCATATGCTTTCACATGTAAGATTACTAAACAAGACAGAGGCATGAAAGGAAAGGAAAATCACATGGTTAAATGATCTGTGAATACAATTTCAAACTACAACCAAAATAATAGCAAAGTGCATCTGATAGTATTCAAAATGATACTAGTGAAAAAATTTTGGTTATCCAAGTTGTGTAAATATGGAATAATATTAGAAAATTAATAAATGATTTACAAATAAATATTATAAATCATAATTATCTCAACTGGTACAGACAATGCATTTCATAGAACCTATTTTATATTTATGGTAAAAACTATCACAAAATACAAAGTCGTATCCTGGATTGGGCCCTGGGGGAAAAAAAAAGCAAGCACTAATAAAAAGCTAGGCTGAGTGTGGTGGCTCACACCTGTAATCCCAGAACTTTGGGAGGACAAGGCGGGCAGATCACCTGCGATCAAGAGTTCAAGACCAGCCTGGCCAACAAGGTGAAACCCTGTCTTTACTAAAAGTATAAAAATTAGCTGGGCATGGTGGCATGCGCCTGTAGTCCCAGCTACACGGGAGGCTGAGGCACGAGAATTACTTGAGCCCCAGAGGCAGATGTTGCAGTGAGCCAAGATCCTGCTACTGCACTCCAGCATGAACGATGGAGTGAGGCTCTGTCTTAAAAAAAAAAAAAAAAGCTGGTGAAATACAAATAAAATTGAAGTTTAGTTGTTTAGTTAATAGTCATTGATATATGAGTACCAATGTTAATTTCTCAGTACTGACAAATGTACTGCGGCAATGAAAACTGTTCACATTAATAGAAACTGGGCAAAACTGAACTCTATCTGCAACTTTTCTGTAAATATCAAATTATTCCCAAATAAAAAGTGTATTAAGACATCAAAAATGACTTAAAATGGATCATAGATTTAAATGCAAAACATGAAACTATAAAACTTAAAAAAAAATAAAACAGGAGAAAAACATCAGGACCTGGAGTTGGTTAAAGTAAAATACGATCCATAGTAGAAAAAAATGACAAATTAGACTTGGTCAAAATTTAAAACTGTCATTGTGTGAAAAACCTTGTTAAGAGGATAAAATGACGAAGTTCAGATTTAGAGGAGATATTTGACAACCACACAGGTGAAAAAGGACACATTCTATAATATATAAAGAACTCTTAAAAGTCAACAGTAAGCAGAATAACAATCCAGCTAGAAAATAGGAAAAGACATGAGACATTTCACTGAAGAGGGCATATGGGTGGTATAAAAGCTCATGAAAAGATGTTCAACATAATTAGCCATTAGGGAAATGTACATTAAGACCACACTTAGATACATTACTACATGTCTATTAGAAGAACTAAATTTAATTTTATATATATTTATATATACATAAATAATATATGTGTATATATATATACACACACACACGTATAGTGACAACACTAAATATTGGCAAGCATACAGATAAATTAGATCTCTTATATATTTCTGGTGGGAATATAAAATGGTCCAGCCACCCTAGACAGTACTTTGGTAATTTCTTAAATATTAAATATATACTTACCACACCTAGTAATTGCACTCTTGGGTACATATCAAGGAGGAATGGAGATATACATTTACACAAAATTCTGCACATGGTTGTTCATAGCTGTTCCAATTGTAACAACCAAACCTGGGCACAACCAAATTGTCCTCAGTAGTTAAAAAGCTAAACAGACTATGGTGCATCCAAACTATGGAATTCAATTACACAACTTAGACCACTCCTAACAGCATTATACTAAGACAAAAAAAAAAAAAAAAAAAAGCCAGTCTCCAAGATCACATACTGAATGATTCCATTTGTATGCTATTCTCCAAGAGATAAAACCATAGATTACTGGTTACAGCAGGATAAAACAGATTAGGGGTTTCCAGGGTTTAGATATGGTATGGGAGATGGGATGATTACGACTAAAAAGCATGAGGGAGATATTTTTGGTTTTGGGTTAATTCTCTGTCTTGATCTTAGTGGTGAGTGCATAAATCAACACATCGGATAAAATAACATAGAGGGATACACACACATCATGCCAGTGTCAAATCCTGATTTTGATATTTCAGTGTCTGTTTAAGATGTAACCAATGAAGGAAGCAGAGTGAGTCTACATGCTACCTTTCTGTACTATCTTTGCTAATTCCTGTGAATCTATAACAATTTCAAAGTGAAAAGCAAAAATATTAGGAAGAAAATTATGACACACATGGACACACAAAATTATTGAACTTCTCTGAGTCATGATATAGATTTGTTTGTCCAATAAAATAATTTGTATTTTATTGTAAGGGACTAAAGGGTTGAAAGTGGCTAAGAAAGAAGTATGGAGCAAATAATTTTTTCATACACTTGTACAGGTTCCTAACTGTTGCAACGTCACAGTATATTTATCATTTAAAATGAAGACAATTCATAAATCTTTCCACTGTCACCAATGTTCTTTGTAAATGGGTAATAGAATTGTTCAATTTTATTAATGAAAACAATGAGAATATTTATCATTATTAATTTTTACTCCGTGTTTACTCAGAATCACTTGCTATGCTTAGTATACATTTAGAAGTCATTTTATCTAATCTTGACATTGCCAATAATATAAAATTCTGATTTTATATCAGAAGATTGCAGTGAGGTTTTAATGGAGCAACTTGTATAAAATATTTTTGTAACCTAAAATATACAATAGGCACATCACAGAATAATGTATCACAGTGTTCATTTCCACAGATATCAAGTTAAATAAATTAATGCCATAGTGATATGCAATTTAGATCTGCTCTTAAACACAGAAGAAATGTGTTTCTCTCTTAAAAGGAATGTTTGTCCGTCATGATTAGATTGCTCATGTTTGTCTTCTCTCATGTTTATGTGTCTTGGTTATCTGGGGTCCAAGTGGCTGCCACGGCCTAACTATATCAACAATGCAGCACTGCTATTCCAGCCACTGCAAATAAATTGATTAGGCCTCTCACTGCAGGGCTAACCCAGTCAGTATCTAGAAGAAGCACGAAATAGGGAATTCATAAAGAGCAATGGTGATGGCACTCAAAAAAATATACGCTCAGTCAGCAATACCATCACTTAGTCTGGTGTTTTAAACAGTTTGGTTTTGGTTAAAATTGTGGTAAATATTGGAGTGCAACAGAATAACAACATAAGTATCTAATGTGTAAAATCGAAACTTAGATGGAAAAATCAAGAAAGCCTGTAAGTCACAATCAATGACACTCACCCCAGCACATTCTGATTTTAAGGTTAAATTGAATGTAAATAAATACCTATTTGTTTTTGCATGGGTATCGAGTGTATATTCTAAAACATACGTAAATGTGTAGTAATAAGTAGCATATGTTCCACATTTTATATGAAAAACCAAATAGGTCCTACACAATGGGCACTTCAATTTAGCATGGATGTGTGTGTGTGAGTATGTTTTATATGAAAAATATTGTTAAAAGATGCTGATTAGTTATATAGCACTGTTTAAAAACTGGAGAATCTATATAGTGAGAAAATTATTAAATTTATCTTTATGAATAATGTCCCCATTTCCATAGTTATATAAAAACTGAAAATTGTATTTAGCAATACATACATCACGTATCTGTGGATTTATTTATTATGAATATTTAATGTCAGTGGAATCATACAGTATCCATCTTATTTGTGATTGGCTTTTTTCATTTCAAATAAAAAGGCTAAATTAGTTGTCAAAAACTTCCCAGCAAATATAAGGCAGGCTTCACTGAGAAATCCAACCAAACATTTGAAAAATTAACACCAATCCTTCTCAAAATCTTCCAAAAAGTAAAAAAGAAGGAAACTGACACTCATTCTAAGAGTCCAGCATTACCCTGATACCAGAACCAGCCAAAGTACTTAAAGGAGAGGAAACTAGCGACCAATATCCCTTATAAATATAGATGTAAAAATCCTTTAAAAATACTAGGAAACAATATCCAAGAACATATTAAAAGGATAATACAGCATGGCAAAGTGGGATTTATTCCTGGAATGCATGAATGGTCCAACATACAAACTTTGATCAAGAAGGAGATAATCCACATGATCATTTCAATTGATACAGAAAACCTTCTGACAAAATCTAATATCTCTTCATTGTAAAACACTCAGCAAACTAAAAGTAGAAGAAAACGTCCTCCACACAATAAAGGGCATTTCTGAAAAACCCACGGCTAACATCACATTTTACTTTTTATGACCAAAGCCTCTACCAGCCTGATTGCTGGTAATTAGGCCCCATGAGACTTTCAGTTGCAGCCATTAAGCAAGGTCCACTATATTCTTCTGTTTTATCTTCCTCAGGTTGCTGCCCTCCAAGCCAGTGGGTCATCATCCATGGCCCATCTTACAAGTCTCAAAGTCCAAACCAAGATCCAAGGATCAAAGGCACTATGTCTAGGTGTTTCCCTATCTTCAGAGTGCTAGGGCATTGCTGGGAGAAGGACTCCAATTGCTGGGCCTCAACTTGGCCATGAAGCAGCTCAACTCAAAGACAGAGTCTCAATGCACTTGAGGAGATTTGAAGGCTTTGGGCTAAAATATCAGTCCCAGCCCACAATCTCACTGATTATCTCATAAACAAAGCATTCTGTAGATTTCTGGTGCCCAGACCTCCAAGCAGAGAAGCTCAAACCCAGTCCATACAACCAGATGGCAGAGAGTCTTAGAGTGGGTTCCCTGGAAACAGACTCTGGGATGGAGAGTTGCTTGTAGGAGGTTGACTAGGAAAAGCTCTTGAGAGTAACAGTGTGGAATTGTACCTGAGCCATGAGTTCCAGAGAGCAGTGGCAGGAAGTCTACCACCACCACCACCACAGCCACCATCACCACCACCTCCACCACAGCCACCATCACCACCACCTCCAGCACAGCCACCTCACCACCACCACCACCACAGCCACCATCACCACCACCTCCACCACAGCCGCCATCACCACCACCTCCACCACAGCCGCCATCACCACCACCTCCAGCACAGCCACCTCACCACCACCACCACCACAGCCACCATCACCACCACCTCCACCACAGCCGCCATCACCACCACCACCACCATAGCCACCTCACCACCACCACCACCATAGCTGCCATCACCACCACCTCCACCACAGCCACCTCACCACCACCACCACCATAGCTGCCATCACCACCACCTCCACCACAGCCACCATCACCACCACAGCCACCATCACCACCACCTCCACCACAGCCACCTCACCACCACCATAGCCACCATCACCACCACCTCCACCACAGCCACCTCACCACCACCACCACCATAGCCGCCATCACCACCTCCACCACAGCCACCATCACCACCACCTCCACCACAGCCACCTCACCACCACCACCACCACAGCCACCATCACCACCACCACCACCACAGCCACCATCACCACCACCTCCACCACAGCCACCATCACCACCACCTCCACCACAGCCACCATCACCACCACCTCCACCACAGCCACCACCACCACCATAGCCACCATCACCACCACCTCCACCACAGCCACCTCACCACCACAGCCACCATCACCACCACCTCCACCACAGCCACCTCACCACCACCACCACCACAGCCACCATCACCACCACCTCCACCACAGCCACCACCACCACCATAGCCACCATCACCACCACCTCCACCACAGCCACCTCACCACCACAGCCACCATCACCACCACCTCCACCACAGCCACCACCACCACCACCTCCACCACAGCCACCATCACCACCACCTCCACCACAGCCACCACCACCACCACCTCCACCACAGCCACCATCACCACCACCACCACCACAGCCACCATCACCACCACCTCCACCACAGCCACCTCACCACCACCACCACCACAGCCACCATCACCACCACCACCACCACAGCCGCCATCACCACCACCTCCACCACAGCCACCTCACCACCACCACCACCACAGCCGCCATCACCACCACCTCCACCACAGCCACCATCACCACCACAGCCGCCATCACCACCACCTCCACCACAGCCACCTCACCACCACCACCACCATAGCCGCCATCACCACCACCACCACCACAGCCACCGCCACCACCACCACAGCCACCATCACCACCACAGCCACCATCACCACCACCTCCACCGCTGATACCATTGAGGTAGGAGGCAGGACTCCACTCCAGAGGTAGGGCTTGGACAACGAATCAAATTGAGAACTAGTTAATAGAGGTCTGGTGTGGAAGCAGCTTTCCATAAGACACACACACCAGTGTGCCTTGTCAGTTTACCATTGCCATGGCAACACCCAGAAGTTCCTGCTCCTTTCCATGACAACAACCCAATATCCCAAAAGCTACCACCCTCATCCTAGAAATCTCTGCATACATTGCCCCTAAATTTGCATATAATTAAAAGTAGGTAAAAATACAAGTGCAGAACTACCTGTGACCTGCTATTCTAGGCACATTTACTATGAGCCAGCCCTGCTCCAGAAGGGTAGTACTTCTGCTGCTGTTGTGCATGGCTGCTTCAAGAAACGTTGCAGTTTAACACCATTGGATCACCCTTGATTTCTTTCCTGAGAGAAGTCAAGAACTCTCCTGGTCTAAGCCCAAATTTTGGGGGTTGTCTGTCCTGCATCATCTGGTGACTAGTGAAAGGACAAAGACACCGGAGGTAGCAGAAATTGGTAGAAAGAAAAGACAATGGAGATGGAGAGGTGATGATTGACGAGAGACAATGAGAGACAGCAGTCAACAAAACAGCAAGAGATGGTGAGAGACAGGGATAAGCGATAGAGCAAGCGATGGTGAAGCAGTCTGTGATCAAGTCTGCAAGAGCTGTAACACTGTGGCTGTAACAATAAAGAGCTGCTAACACTACAGAGCTGTAACACTAACCAAAGTCACTTGTAAGAGCCATCATCTTTCCCTGGCAACAGTTGGAGCTGAACAGATTGGCAAGTGGCCGTTGTGTTGCTGCCTTGTGTAGGACCCACTTCTCCAAATGGCAGGCTAGTGGGTTACCAGTCCCTTTGTTGACATCCTCCTGCCCCACATGGCATCTGAGCCCATCCAAGATGAGGGAACCTGTAGAAACCTACACCCAGGTCCCACGTGGAGGATGGGTTGGCACCATTTTGACACCAGTGGGTGGGTGAGTGTCCACTCTGTCCCCCCTAGTAATATCAGGTAATCTAGGGATGGTGTCCTGAATCATGTCCTTGCCGTCTCTTCCCTTGGTCCTTTCTCCTCTAACTCCAATTTATTGCTGCATCAATCTTTCTTTTTTTTTCAGTACTAGTATCTATGTTTTGTTTGCAGTCTTTTGTTTGCTTTCAAATTTCTGTTAACTGTATTTGGGCAATTATCTATGGCAGGACACTTGGCTGTGACAGGTAGCCCATTGTCAGAGTCATGTTGTTTTGTGACCTGAACTTGGTATTGGGTTCACTGTTGGCCACTTCCTAGGTTTTCCAGGATTTTCAGCATTTGGTGAGGCAGCGTTTATTGGCTGGAAATTAGGTATTCTGGGTTTTTAGCATTGATATTATAAGCTCCTCCCCTAGATGCTCTGGGTTTTTGGCGTTGACATTCTCTCTATGATTGTGGGTTATATAGACCCTCCCCATAGAGGAATATTGGTCTTGAATTTTTCTGCCCTAAAATTAGAAGTATTTTTTTCCAAATAGCCAGTTTCAAGCCGCTTTCTGTGTGCTGTCTTAAAACAGCCTTGCTCAAGACCCTCCTGGTCTAAGAGATTGGGAGTTCCCAGGCTTCTGGACTAATGGACAGCCACCAATAGCAGTAAACAAGTGACCACTTGAATATCTTTTTTGGTTCTCTGCTACTGGGTAGGTTCTCCAGAAATTCAGAACAAGTCTCCCCGTGGGTAATGTTTACCCCTTTCTCTTCCTTCATTTGTTTAGTGCATCACTGCACCCAACTCTCACTCTTTGTGGAATTTAGGCTTAACATCCTACTGCCCATTTGTAGCTCATAATCCACTTTTATAACACCTTGCTGTCTATATTTAACCTTTATAGAAGTAAGGAATTTAAAAGGGAAAAGTAAGTAGGCTTTTGCTAAACTTAGGTTAACCAAAATGCCCTGTGGAGACCCTTACTAGACATGGAGACAACAGTGAGCATCCCAGAGGACTCACCACTAGGGTGTCTTTTAGGCTATTGGAGCAAATTCAAATTAGGCATAAAGAAACATAAACCTTTTCTATTGCAACACAATTTGGGTTTAATACAAATTATAAAGCTAAGAGATTTGACTTAAACATGGTTCTATATGTTATAATGGATTTTATAATTAGACTTATTTTGTAATAAAGAAGAAAAATGGGAAGAGGACCCTTATGTACAGGATGTATGGCCCTTTACTAGCTCACGTTACTTCTAGGTACCAGAAAGCCATGCCTAAGGGATCCCCTCCTAGCTGTTCCCCCTCGAAGGCTTATGCCCTCCCCAGAGCGCCCTTCATCCCTCAATTATGAGGGGATTGCCACCAGCCCTCTAATAAAGGATTCCACCCCAAGGTCATCAGGCACCTCTTCCCCTTATCCAACTAACCCCAGCCTATACACCCTGCTGCCCAAGAAAGTAAACCCAACCAGTACCACCAGGAGTGGGGTCCCATATCAGCCTCTAAAGTCACACCTGTGCTCATTGCAAGAGTTAGTAAATGGAAATGAGGGAACACTTAAGAGTATATGTGCCATTTTCTATGTCTAATTTGGCTTTTTAAAGGAAAAACTATGGCCAGTTTTCAGAGAATCCAGAAAAGTTTATAGAGGAGCTTAAGTTGACCAGGCTATTTGATTTAACAAATATTTGTCATGACTTTCAAATATTGTCCTCCACCTGCTGTGCTGTGGGAAAAATGTGGAGGAAAAAGTGTGTGATTAAGCCAGTAAATTATGACAGGGTTAGAAAAATATCTCAAGGAAACAATAAAATCCTCACTCTGTTTCTGGGACATTTAGTTGAGGCACTCAGGAAATACACTAATGCAGACCCAGACCCCCCAGAAGGGCCAGCTTTCCTTGGTATACATTTTATTACTCAATTGCCCCTGATATTAGGAGGAAGCAACAAAAAGCAGCAATGGGACCTCATACCCCTCTATGCCAACTCTTAAACATACCCTTTAAAGTTTACAGCAATAAGAACAGGGCAAAAGAGGGAAAAATAAAGCCAAAAAGCCAAAAAGTACAATTACCAACAGTTACTTTAATCCCCCTGCCCCTGCAGGGATATTCATCTTGAGAAAATGTTGCCAAATAAGCATCTGGGATGCCTAGACAAGAACCCTCAACTCACCAGCACCTAGGGCAGAATCAGTGTGCCTACTATAAGCAAAAGGGCCATTGGCAATGAAAATGTCCTAACTGTCCCTGGTGAGAGGAAAACAAAAGCTCCCTATCAATACTAGAGCTAACCTTATTCCACCAGCCTCAATAAGCTGCCTTGCTGAAGAAAGTTTGCTGGGAGTCTTGGACCCTGGACCCATCAGAAAGCTTCCCGCAGTGGCAGACAAGCAGCTGCCCAAACATTTTTCTTCAGTGTCTCCACTACTGTGTGAGTTCTCTGGCGGCTCAGGGACTCCAGCGCTTCCCCTGAGCAACGCAGTTTGCACCCTCCCTTCCATATTTGATGCTGTAGGATTCACCTTCCCGTGTCTTCCTGTTTTCCACACCTATTGTGGCAAACAAAATTTGGCCAGGTAGATTGGTCACAGTTTTGTAAATGACTTGAATCCAGTTGTCTTGTATAGGTTGTTTTATTTACTATGTTTGTTTAGGTATATATACAGGTATTGTGATGTGTGCTGTGTCTAGCATGTTATCAAATTGGCTTATAAATAAAAAAGCACTCATAAGTAAGACTAGTCAAAGCTTATTAGTTTCAAGAGAATGTTCTCTCTTCTAAAATTTAACTTGAAGGTATTTGCATAGGTAAATTACTGATGTTCACAGGCTTTAAAATGATTAAGATGCTTTAAATGATGACTAATGTCTTGTGGTATCTTGGATCTTGGAGGAAGTCTAGATAAAACTGTTAAAAGTTAAAGAGCTAAATACATGTGAATGAAATAGCTGCTTAAACTGTGAGCTAGTTGTGTGGTTAAAATCTTAAAATGGTAGAATGGTTCTCATCTGTAGAATGCCAATGTAAAATGAGTAGTTCAGGACTTCTTCCTTCCTAGGCTTACATAAAATGTGCCAAAAAAGTGTATTTATTTATTTGTTTTTATTGAGATGGTGTCTTGCTTTGTCTCCCAGGCTGGTGTGTAATGGCGCTATCTCGGCTCACTGCAACCTCTGCCTCCGGGGTTCAAAGGATTCTCCTGCCTCAGCCTTCTGAGTAGCTGGGATTACAGGAGCATGCCACCACGCCTGGCTCTTTTTAGTAGAGATGGGGTTTCACCATGTTGGTCAGGCTGATCTCAAACTCCTGACTTCATGATCCGCCTGCCTCGGCCTCCCAAAGTGCTGGGATTACAGGTGTGAGCCACCGCACCCGGCCAGGAAAAAAAAAAAATAGTATATTATTTATTGAGAAAAAATAAAAATATTTTTTGCTTAACTTTGAAGTTATTGAAAGGGAGGTTCAAAATACGAGGGAATCTGTGGGTAGCAAAGAGAGATATAAGGAAAGTTATGAGTAGAAAATATATTTATTTGTTTGCAAAGAAGGATATAAAAAATGCGTAATTTTGTATGAGGAGGGACCTTTTTTAGTACATTCTTGCCCTAGAGTGAAATGACTCGTTTTATTTAACAAAGAGGTAGTATAGGACAACTCAGAAAGTTCAAGCACATTATAGATGGTCTGTGTTAGTTGTTCAGAAAGGGGAATTTATAAAAGAAAATTTGTGGATAATTAAACTTGCTATGATTAAAGAAAATTGTGATAGATTTTCTAGAAAATGGTCTATATAGCAGAGCCAAATTTAGTTTTGATATTCATTCACAAAATTACCAGAAATTTTGCTTTTCAACTTTGTAATCTATTTATTTGGAAATCTTCTGAGATTCCTGTAACTCTTTCCTTTGGCTTTTATGCCCGCTCCTGTGAGTTTTTCTCGTTTGGTTATGACTGCTGTTATGGCCCAATGTTAAAATGTTTTGTCTTAAAGGTCCTTGGGAGCAGTGTTTTCTCCCACTATAGCTTAATTCTTTTCTCTTGTTTTTCTCAATGTGTAATCTTATTTTGGCTTTTGCTTTTGATTCATATTGCTTAGAAAGGTTTTGGGGTCTGGTGGGTGCCTACCAAACTCCCTTCCCTTTGGCCAGGAAGCGGGCATGGCTTCATTGTGTTGGGGGCTATGGATTTTAATTTCAGATTTCATTTTATTCCTTTTTGTCAGTGTGCACTGGAGGCAGCGTCAGTGTCCAAGCTTTTATTTTGTCCTGTGTCAAGGCTGGGGTGGCGTGCTACTTGCCCTGGGTCTATCATGTCCCTTAGTGGAACCCCTATGGCTGGGAGACTCGGAGTCAGAGGACTTAGAGACAGTTATATGTTCTGGGCTGGATGAGGGTGGATTTGGGCGAGCACCCATTGGTCCTTGAAACCCTTTTGAGCAGTATGGGAGCCAGGAACTGGGAGTCAGGGACTAGAAGCAGGAAAATATGGTTGTAAAACGGACTTGTCTATTGATTCTGTGTGTTCACCTGCTACAGCAGAGGAGCCTCACCCTGTATCCACTGCCAACCCAGGCCAGAAGGAGTACTGCTAAACTTCCACTGATGTTCCCTTAAGGGGCTCTTAAGTCAGCTTGTGCTGAATGCTGCCTGGCCTGGGATTGACCTTTCAGGGCACTAGCCCCCGCTGTAGCCCAGGGCAGATCCAGAAAAGCTATCCAAGACTAAAGTCCTGGAGTCAAGGATCCTCAGAGGCCACCTGGTACTCTACTCCCCTTTGATCATGTTTGTACTTGAAGAGAGCAACTCTCAGAGGCTCATCCTGGATGTAGTACCTGGGTATTGTTGCTGGTTATTCAGGGCCCCCAGGGTCCTTTAGTTAGCAGGTAATAAACGCTGCTGAGACTGGATCCTTTCCATCACAGCAGCAGATTTCCTTCTGGCCCAAGGTGTATCTAGAAATGTTATCTGGGAGCTGGGACCGGGAACGGCGGCCTAATGATTCTGACTGGTCCCATATCCTGCCGTGGCTCAACTGATATCCATGGTGCAAGACACAGTCCTCCCCACTCTTCTCTCTTCTCTCCCCAAGCAGAAGAAAGGGGTCTCTCTTGGACCCCGAGCTGTGTAGCCTGGGGCTGGGGGAGGGTGATGTCAGCACTCCCCTGATTGCTCTAGCTGGTGTCTCAGTATGCTGCATGTTCTGCCAGTCCACTGTCTCTGGGCCTAGTTCAGCAGGAGGACTCACCTAAGAGTGGCAGTCCTTTTGGCCTAGACTGTCTTTTGAGTTTACTTGGAGACACAGCACTCTGGCCCTCAGTGGTGAGGTTTGTGAGAATTCAAGTTTAGACCCCCGGTATTGGCAATCGCCCTCTGGCTAGGGCTGGTTTAAATGCTCCCTCCATGGGCAGGTGTCAGCTTAGTTTGGTCTGGTTTTCCTTTCTGTTCTAACAGGAAAGCACTGAGTTTAATGCCTCAGAACTTGCTGTATTCTCCCTTTCCCAGTGCTCAGTGATGCTCTCTGTACCTTGCCACTGCTGCTGCTAGGGTGTGAGAGGGGTGGCATCAGCAATTCACTACTATTTTTTTCTCTCTTCAGTGCCTCTTTCAGGGATATGAAATTAAAATGAGGTAGGAGGAGTGCTCACATGATTTTTGGTTCTTAGGAAGTTAGTGGATTGCTTGTGATGTGTACCACATTTTGGTTTAATGTTTATCCAGTAATAAAACTGTTTTCTTTCTCTTCTATCTTCGTAGAAAGGCTTTCTGGGTTAAGAGGAGATTTGTTTAAAATTCGATTTGTTTCCCAACAGTACCTCTTCTTTCCTTCCTTCCTAAAGTTTTTACTGAGCTAGTCTGTATCAGGTATTATCCCTACCTTTTGCAAAACACAGAACTTTCTTCCATACCTTTCTAACCTCAATTACTGTCAGCACAAAACACAGATAGCTTTGCTAGGAGCAAGTCATTGGTAAGGGAGAGGCAAAATGTTGACTACAGTTAACTGTGGAAGTAATATTGATTGAGTATTGGAAGACAACATTGTATAAAGTACTCTTCCTAGATTCTAGAGATCTCCAACTAGAATCTACAAGTGCTGCTGTACAGAGAAGTAGGTTAGTACCTAGAGGGAGACGCCGGGTGGTGGGAGGGTGTGTTTGCTTTGCTTGTTTTGCATTTTGTTCAATAGTGGGAGTGACTGAGCATTTTTAAATGTAAGAATGTGAATTACTTAAGCCACTGTGGAAAACTATTGGGAAATTTATCAAAGAACTTAAAACAGAACTACCATTCCACCTAGCAATCCCATTACTGGGTATATATCCAAGTGAAAATCAATCGTTTTACCAAAAAGACCCACGTACGTGTGTGATCATCACAGTACTATTCACAATAGCAAAGACATGGAATCAACCCAGGTGTCCATCAATGGTGGATTGGATTTAAAAAAATGTGGTACATATATAACATGAAATACTATGCAGCCATAAAAATGAGTGAAATAATATCCTTTGCAGCAACACATATGCAGCTGGAAGCCATTATCCTAGGCAAATTAACAAAGGAACAGAAAACTACATTCTGCATGTTCTCATTTATAAGTAGGAGCAAAACATTGGGTATTCATGGGCATAAAGATTGGAACAATAGACACTGGTGACTACTAGAATGGGGAAGGAAGGAGTGGAGCAAGTGTTGACAAACCGTTAGGTACTATGCTCACTACCTGGGTGATGGGATTGTTTGTACACCAAACCTCAGCATCACTCAATATACCCAGGTAACAAACATGCACATGTACCCCCCTGAATCTAAAACAAAAGTTGAAGTTATATATATAAAAAACAAATGTTGACGAGAAGGAATAAGAAGCTGGTAGACAAGATTGAAGAAACAGGTGATAGAACATTTATGGATTAAATTCCCTGAAGAGGTGGTAAGAAATGGGATTTGCTTCAGACTGAAGGAAAAATACCTCTTCAACTGAGATTGGAGATGGGAAGAGAGTAGGTTGAGCAAGAGCCCAGAAAATTGCAGATAGCTGGCATTTAACCTCATCTGGGTTTTGGTGATCTAGACCCTGACATCTACTACCAATGCCACTATTAACACACACACACACACACACACACACACACACACACACACACACACACACAGAAGCAATACCATGCCATTTTCCTTCTTGCATTTGGATTAGGCAATTGTCTTTCATGCATAGTCTTGACCCAGTCTTTATTCTCAATATCTGGCTGTGGACCTGCCAGTTTGGCCCCTAACCCTGCAGAACCCCTCTTGCCTCCCTTCTCACACCACTTGCTTCCTTTCTCTTTCTTCACCATCAGATAACTTGCAGAGACACATACACACATGGATGACACAATTCAACTGAAAACTTAGGGGCTTTTCACAACTTGTTGATTTTATTTTAATCATTACTGTGGAAGATTTAATCTCTACAATGTTAGTCATTTCTCGGCAGCCATGCCTCTGGAGACAGAAGAACTTTTTGAGAGGTCTGTTCTTCAGTCTGCGGTCACGGGATGCACACTTCACTGGAGGTGGGGGGTTTCCCCAGGGTTTCTTAGTCTTAGTCTCCCTGATTTTGGTTCACTTTCTCATTGGGCCTGTAATAATGACCAAATAGTTTTGGCCTTTGGATGATGTAGGATTGTTTCAAGAGAGGGTAGTTCTTAGAGATTTTTCTCTTGAACACCCTTGAAAAACTACTGGCGACTTTTATGATTATCTCCTGCACCTGGTAGGAAAACAGGGTGCTGTCAGGTCCTCTTCCCATAAGGCAGTGATTTAGGAGAAGAGAATGTGAAATGCATAGGAAGGAGGGTTTACTGAACCTGGTTATGGGCTGAGGAGGGGATACATACCACATAAGGATAAGGTAGGAGTCTTGGAAGTGGTAACGTAGTTAAGGGGATAGAGAAAGAACATGGGCAGCTTGATCTGACCTTGCCACTGTCTCTGGACTTGAGTTCATATGGGATATTCATCTTCTTTCCTTTGGTGTCTGTGGCTGGTTGTTGCATGTCTGGTGTTGGTTGATCCATAGCTGTGTTAGGCAACTCTGGTTTGCCAGTTACCTCTTCCATGTTGATGTCAAGCAGTAGTATAGCCCAGGGCCCCACCCTCTCTATGTATACTCCCTCCCCCAACATGTGGGTATTACAATTTGGATTACAATTCAAGATTAGATTTGGGTAAGGATACAAAACCAGACCATATCAGTATGAAATTGTGGTATCTTTGAATTTATATGGCAGAAAACATGTGCATTTACCATGAGCTTTCTGAGGAAAAGTCAAGATATAATATTTATAGTGAGTAGATACCAATTCAGCCTCTGTATTCAAGACTGTCTGGGTTTGAGTCTCTATTTCACCACTTGCTATGTGGCCTCCGTTTCTCATTCCCTAAGGATGCTGATAGCACAACTACCAGAATCATAAGCTGCTTATGAGGGTTAAATTACCTTATGCATATGAAGTGCTTGATATTTAGGAAATGCCAAATAAATGTTAGACATAATTATTTGAAAATGTTAGATATCATTAGTATTATTAGTAGTGTTATTCACATTTAGTGAAGCATTTCAAGGCAAGGATATATTCTTCATTTAAACGTGCATTTTTTTACATTTATTTATTTTTTGATACAGGATCTCACTCTGTTACCCAGGCTGGAGTGCAATGGCTCACTCTTGGCTCACTGCAACCTCCTCCCTTTGGGCTCAATTCTCCTGCCTCATCATCCTGACTAGTGGAGACCACAGGCACACACTACCATGCCCGGCTATTATTTTTGTATTTTGGGTAGAGATGGGGTTTCATCATGTTGCCCAGGCTGGTCTCAAACCCCTGACCTCAAGTAATCTGCCCACCCCAGCCTCCCAAAGTGCTGGAATTACAGGCGTTAGCCACTGCGCCTGGCCAAAATGTGCATTGATTTAAAGTTTACTAAAGTAAATTTATCTTTTGGGGTCTTTTAAAAGAACTTAAAATAGAGCTACCATTTGACCCAGTAGTCCCATTACTGGGTATATACTCAAAGGAAAATAGGTCATTATATCAAAAGACACATGTACTCATGTGCTCACCACCACACTATTCACAATAGCAAATGCATGGGATCAACCTGGGTGCCCAACAATAGGTAGATTGTATAAATAAAATGTGGTACATATACACCATGGAATTATATGCAGCCATAAAAAACAATGGAATTATGTCCTTTGCAACAACATGGATGGAGTTGGAGACCATAATCCTAAGTGAATTAATGTAGAAACAGAAAACCAAATACCAGATGTTCTCATTTATAAGCAGGGATTAAATAGTGAGCACAAATGGACATAAATACAGAAACAATAGACACTGGAAACTACTAGATGGGGGAGGGAAGGAGAAGGGCATGGGTGAAAAAACTACCTATTGGGTACTAGAATCACTATCTGAGTGCAATATATTCATGTAACAAACCTGCACTTGTACCCCCGTAGCTAAAATAAAACTCGAGAAAAAAATTAAGGTTGTGTAAAATGAAAATAATAATATAATTAAGATCATTATATCTACTATCTATGCCTAGAAATGTTTTTGAGTAAATATCATCCTCAACTTTTTTGAGTAGATATCAGCCTCAGCATTGTATTAAAATTTCAACTAGAGAGACTTATTCCATTATCTTGGATATTTTGGATGTTTTTGCACTTAGATTAATGTGCGACATAGACCCAAACATTTAGCAATTGCATCTAAATTAATGGAATTAGGTACTCGGACATCACATTTAAAGGGTGTTTCTTTAACTAGCTCAAGATCATATTTTTAGTTATAACCACAGCTGGGGCTAGAACCTTATATGATATGAGTCACTATCAGTGTTTTTTCTCATCACCATGCTACACTTCACTGTCCACGCTTGTACCATCATTCAGCAAGTATTTACTAATTGCCTATTGTGTGTCAGGCTTCATGCTATTTCCAGATGATACCACAGCAAACAAGGTCAGTCAAGCTACCACACATCCTTGCCACTGTTCAAGTTTTTACATAACATAACTCTTATTTTTCAAACGATATCAAGTTTAAAAAACACAACAACTTTCTCCTTTACACCAGGGAAATATGATAGCAAGTGTTGGACATTTTGATGTAGAGAGTAACAGGCATGGTGAGATATTTGCACCCACAGGAAAGAGCTGTAGTGGGCAAGGCCCTCTGAGGGCTCACTAGATATCACCAACAAAAGCCAGATTGATAGCAGAAGAGGTATACAGATTTGTTTAAGGGGTGTACATGGGAGCCTTCAGAATGAAGACCCAAAGATACAGGGGAAATTGTGCATTTTATGCCTGGGTTTAAAGAAGTATGGACAGAGGCTCAGAAATAGGATTGGACAAAAAGGGTATAAACTAATACTAATGAACTGAGTGGGGAAACACAGAAAGGCATGTATGTCTAGATTATTCTTGGCTTCTTTGAGCAGCATTCTTCCTTCTGGGTGTGGGGCAGGGACCCCTCTGAAATGGGGGTATTCTGACCTACAGTCAATTTCTTTATGGCTAGTTTTTACACAGAAAATTGGAGTGAAAATGAGAGTAATATTTTTAGCTTTTTATTTTTTTTATTTTTTTTTTTGAGACAGAGTCTTGCTCTGTCGCCCAGGCTGGAGTGCACTGGCGTGATCTCGGTTCACTGCAAGCTCCGCCTCCTGGGTTCACGCCATTCTCCTTCCTCAGCCTCCCAAGTAGCTGGAACTACAGGTGCGTGCCACCATGCCCTGCTAATTTTTTTTTTTTTTTGTATTTTTAGTAGAGACGAGTTTTCACCATGTTAGCCAGGATGGTCTCGATCTCCTGACCTCATGATCCGCCTGCCTCAGCCTCCCAAAGTGTTGGGATTACAGGCGTGAGCCACCGCGCCCAGCCATATTTTTAGGTTTTATTGCTGGCTTTGGGGAAACTATGTTTTGGTTTCTATGACACACCTTAGGGAAGAAGGACTCTAGTTTCTATAGCTAGCCTTGGGGGAGAATGAGACTGAGAGACAGGAGGGTAGGAGAAGATTAGAGAAAGACTTTTGCTCCTGAGGTCTTCATTTTGGGGTATTGTTTTCCGAGCTCCAAAAGAGCAAAATTACAGTTGATCATTTTGTAAACAGCTTTTCCAGGACAAACACATCCGCATCAACTGCCTAAGGGAGTTTATGCCACTTTCCCCTGAGTTCCCTACTGTGGTCCTACTAATCATAGGTATGACACTCAAAAAGTGTAATCTGACCTGATTCCACATGTCGCCATATCAGAGAGTTGAAGAAAGACAGTGTGATCGCTCCTGAGACTTTTGCTTCTCTGAGTTCAGTGTTCTCAATATGTCATCCATTTGCTCCACCGGATCCATTCTCCACTCTACTTTGTGCTGCTAAAAATCTACTCATATAAACCATGGACTGTATTAATAAACTGTCTTGTTCTATGGCTTCGGGTTAGTTGTAGTGAATGGTAGGTCCCTGCAGATCACTGGAGAAGGAGGAAAATGAAGTCAGAATATTTATTTATCTGGCTCCTTCCTTGGAGAATTTCTGTAATTTCTGAAATTTCTATTTCATTTCTTCACCTAGATGATCACTTTTTGTCTGACAGTTCTCTATACACAGCTCCCTAATTCTCCCGGTTCCAGTAATAGTCTCCTCTTTCTCCCTATCGAACTTAATGTTAGTAGCAGTTGCCCTCCTGTTTCCAACTCTAAGTTATTTCTTCTGGTTTCCCTATACTGTCCCATTCCTCTGTAATCACTAAGTGTTAGACATTTATTAAACTCTCCTCTAATTTTCCTATTAGAGTGTACGGTCTGTTTACCATCAGAATGACACCTGATACAGTTAGTTTCATCATTTGCCCCATGACACCATTTCAAGTCTCAACATCACTCAGATTTCTTCCCTCCTCAAGTGACGATTTAATTGGCCTCTATTCCTCTTAAAGGTCCACAACTGGAAATACTCCTTCAAGTGTAGTCTGATCAACACAGGACAGGAAGAAAAAGTCACCTCTTGCTTTAGTTACATTTCCGTGGAAGTTACTCAAAGATACTAGTAGCTTCTGAACAGCCTTTTCACATTCTTAGTTCACAATCTATTCACTGTCAATTGAAAACCTCTAAGTAGATTTTTTGATACTACTGTTAAACCAAATGTCTCTCATTCTATTCACAAGATGTTAGTTTTGGGATTCCAAGATCACAGCATGCCAGTGTTCTCTAGTAAATTTCTCTTGTCTGATTAAAATCATAGTTCAAGTGGTCCACAGTGTAGCCTGTTTAAACTCTTACTGCATTTAAATCTTATTATTCGAAAAAGCTTCTAATCTTTTTGTCATTTTCAGACTTAATACATATATTGTCAACATCTTTGTTCTAACCCATTGTCATGAATCTGTCAAAGAGAAGGGAATATGAGAATATATGGATGACAAATAAGTACATAAAGATATATTTAACATCATTAGCCATCAGGAAAATGCCAATTAAGACCACAATTAGATATCAGTACACACCTTCCAGAAAGGCTAAGCTTTTTAAAAGTGACAAAACCAAATGCTAATGTAGATGCAAAGAAACTGGATCATGCGTGCACTGCTGGTGGGAAGGTAAATGATGCAGCCACATTAGAAAGTTGGAATTTTCTTACACAACCAAATAGGGAAACTACCATACTACCCATAATCTGGGTAATTATTACAGAGAAATGAAATCTTACATTCATACAGAATCCTGCATGTGAATGATTATAACAGCTTTATTTGTAATAGCCAAAAACTAGAAACAGCCCAGATGTCCTTCACCTGGCAGAAAGATTAAGCAAACTGTGGTATATTTATACAATGGAATATCACACTCAGGAATATAAAAGAATAAACTATTGATATATGCAGCAACATGAGTGAATCCTTAGAGACTTATGGTGAGTGACAAAAAAAATTGATATTGTTTGGATGTTTGACCCCTCCAAATTTTATTTTGAAATGTAATTCCCAATGTTGGAGGTGGAGTCTGGTGGTAGGTGATTAGATTATGGGGGTGAATCTCTTATGAGTGGCTTAGCACCATCCCCTTTGTGATGAGTGAGTTCTTGCTCTGAGTTCACATGTGATCTGGTTTTTAAAAGTGTGTGGCACCTCCTCCCTCTCTTTCTTGGTCTTCCTCTCACCATGCGACATGTCTGCTCCCTCTTCACCTGCCATAATTGTAAGCTTCCTGAAACCATAACCAGAAGCAGATGCTGGCACTACACTTCCTGTACAGCCTTCAGAATTGTGAGCCAATTAAACCTCATTGCTTTATAAGTTATTCAGCTTCAGGTCCTTCCCTTCCTCCCTTCCTTCCTTCCTTCCTTCCCTCCTTCCTTCCCTCTTTCCTTCCCTCCCTCCCTCCTTCCCTCCTTCCTTTCTTCCTTTCTTCCTTCCTTCCTCCCTTCCTTCCTTCCTTCCTTCCTTCCTTCCTTCCTTCCTTCCCTCCTTCCTTCCCTCCTTCCTTCCCTCTTTCCTTCCCTCCCTCCCTCCTTCCTTTCTTCCTTTCTTCCTCCCTTCCTTCCTTCCTTCTTTCCTTCCTTCCTTCCTTCTTTCCCTCCTTCCTTCCCTCCTTCCTTCCCTCCTTCCTTCCCTCTTTCCTTCCCTCCCTCCCTCCTTCCCTCCTTCCTTTCTTCCTTTCTTCCTTCTTTCCTTCCTTCCTTCCTTCCTTTCTTTCTCTCTTTCTCTCTCTTTTTCTCTCTTTCTTTCTCTTTCTTTCTTTCATGGAGTCTCACTCTGTCACCCAGGCAGGAGTGCAGTGGTGCGATCTCGGCTCACTGCAAACTCCACCTCCCGGGTTCAAGTGATTCTCCTGCCTCAGCTTCCTGAGTAGCTGGGATAACAGGCACCCACTACCACGCCCAGCTAATATTGGTATTTTTAGTAGAGGTGGGGTTTCACCATGTTGGCCAGGATGATCTCGATCTCCTGACCTCATGATCCACCTGCCTTGGCCTCCCAAAGTGTTGGGATTACAGGCAGGAGCCAAGGCGCCCAGCCTCAGCTTCAGGTATTTCTTTATAGCAATGCAAGAACAAACTAACACACCAATTCCGAAAGGTTACATACTGAATTATTCCATTTATATAACATTCTGAAAATAACAAAATTATATAGGTGGAGAATACTGGTAACTAGGGGTTATGAACTTGAGAGGGAGGTTGGGTGTGGCTATTAAAGGACAACACGAGAGATCTTTGTGTTGATGAAACTCTTCTGTATTCTTATTATGGTGGTTGTCCCTTGAATCTAGGCATATTATAAAACTGAATATAACTAAACACACACAGATGAGCACATGTAAAACTGGTGAAATCTGAATAGATGGAGTGTATTAATGTCAGTTTTCTGGTTATAATGTTATACTACTCTGTTGTGATATCCTATCACTGGAGGAAACTGAATAAAAGATACAGTGTGGTTTCTCACCATAGTATTTCTTACAGTGGCATGCTAGCAGATATATTAAAAGGTGTTCAACATCATTAATCATAAGAGAAATGCCTATTAAAGCCAGTGTATCACTTCACACTTGTTAAGATGACTATTATAAAAAATAACAAATGTTGATGAGGGTGTGGAGAAAAAAGAACCCTAGTACACTGTCGGTGGAAATGTAGATTGGTATAACCATTATGTAAAACGGTATGGAGGTTACTAAAGAAATTTAAAAGTTGGCCGGCCATGGTGGCTCATGCCTGTAATCCCAGCACTTTGGGAGGCTGAGGCAGGCGTATCACTTGAGGTCAGGAGTTTGAGACCAGCCTAGCCAACACAGTGAAACCCCATCTTTACTAAAAATACAAAAAGTAGTCATGTGTGGTGGCACACGCCTGTAGTCCCAGCTACTTGAAAGGCTGAGGCAGGAGAATCACTTGAATCTGGGAGGCTGAGGTTCCAGTGAGCCAAGATCACGCCACTGCACTCCAGCCTGGGCAAAAGAGTGAGACTCCATCTCAAGAAAAAAAAAAAAAAGTAACTACCATATGACACAGCAATCCTTCTGGATAAATACTCAGAGGAGATGAAATCACACCCTCATAAAGGTATCTGTACTCTCATGTTTATTGTAACATTATTCAAAATAGTCAATATAGAAACAACTTAAATGCCCATCAATGGATGAACGGATTTAAAAATGTGTGTATGTGTGTAGTTATACGTAGTTATACTGCACTAAATATTATTCAGCCTTAAAAAAGGAGATTTTGGCGTTTGCCACAACATGGATGAATCTGGAGGACATTGCACCGAGTTAAATAATCCCAACAGAAAGAAAAACATTCGATGATCTCATATGTGGACTATATAAATAAGGGGCTCAAAGAGACAGAGGTAGAGAATGAAACATTGGGGGTGGGAGGGGAAATTGGGAGATGTAGGTCAAAGTATACAAAATAGCAGTTATGTAGGATGAACACATATAGAAATCGAATGTACAGGGTGACTAAAGTTAAGGAAATTGTCTCATGATCTTTTGTTAACTAAGTAGATTTTAGCTATTGTCACACACTTAAAAAACTGAGAAGACCTGTAATCCCAGCACTTTGGGAAGCCGAGGTGGGCGGATCACGAGGTCAGGAGATCGAGACCATCCTGGCTAACATGGTGAAGCGCTGTCTCTACTAAAAATACAAAAAAAAAATTAGCCGGGCATGGTGGCGGGCGCCTGTAGTCCCGGCTACTCGGAAGGCTGAGGCAGGAGAATGGCGTGAACCCGGGAGGCAGAGGTTGCAGTGAGCCAAGATCACGCCACTGCACTCCAGCCTGGGCAACAAAGCGAGACTCTGTCTCAAAAAAAAAAAAAAAAAAAAAAAAAAAAAAACTGAGAAGAGAGATATGTTAATCTGCTTCACCATAGTAACCATTTTTCTTTCTCTATGTATTCCATAATATGTTGTAAACCTAAAATATACACAATAAAATTTCTTTAAAATAAAAATAAAAAATCCATCACACTTCTATATGCTAACATTGAACATGTGAAAATCAAAATTAAAAACATGATACTATTTACAGTCACTTGAAAGAAAATGTAATACTGGGGTATAAATTAAATAAAACATGGACCAGAAGGCAGGTACAAATATTAAAAATCAACATATATTTCTAAAAATATAAAATAAAAAAATATAGCTAATATATCCATTTATAAGGGAATAACAGATTATACATACATAGAAGCATCTTAAAAACAGGGCTGAATGAAACATTAAGTATTGACAATGGAAACGTAAATTGAAAACAAATGTCCACAAACAATAAGAAACATGTATTAACACTCATACAGAGAAAAGGATACACATCAAATGCATTACAATGATTGCCAATGTAGACAAGAGAAATAAAACTGGACCATGGAAATAAAAGAGAGTGAATGAGTCAATGATTAAAAATTCTTCCCTTGAAAAATATATTGTTTTATTGAAGGGAATATAATAGAGTTGTTTTGGCATCCAGTGTAGAAGACTGAGTTATATTCTTTGAGTTAATTGCTCAAGACCTTCTCCCGTTTATTTACTTATTCATTCTCCTTTATTTCCATGACCCTGGAGGCATCACGCTACCTGACTTCAAATTATACTACAAGGCTACAATAAACAAAACAGCATGGTACTGGTACCAAAACAGATATATAGACCAATGCAACAGAACAGAGGCCTCAGAAATAATGCTACACGTCTACAACCATCGGATCTTTGACAAACCTGACACAAACAAGCAATGGGGAAAGGATTCCCTATTTAATAAATGGTGTTGAGAAAACTGGCTAGCCATATGCAGAAAAATTGAAACGGGACCCCTTCCTTCCACCTTATACAAAAATTAACTCAAGATGGATTAAAGACTTAAATGTAAGACCTAAAACCATAAAAACCCTAGAAGAAAACCTACGCAATACCATTCAGGACATAGGCATGGACAAAGCCTTCATGTCTAAAACACCAAAAGCAATGGCAACAAAGCCAAAGTTGACAAATGGGATCTAATTAAACTAAAGAGCTTCTGCACAGCAAAATAAACTATCATCAGAGTGAACAGGCAACCTACAGAATTGGAGACCATTTTTGCAATCTATCCATCTGACAAAGAGCTAATATCCAGAATCTACAAAGAACTTAAACAAATTTACAAGAAAAAAATCAACCCCATTAAAAAGTGGACAAAGGATATGAACAGACACTTCTCGAAAGAAGACATTTATGCAGCCAACAAACATCTGAAAACAAGTTCATCACTGGTCATTAGAGAAATGCAAATCAAAACCACAATGAGATACCATCTCACGCCAGTTAGAATGGCGATCATTAAAAAGTCAGGAAACAACAGATGCTGGAGAGGATGTGGAGAAATAGGAATGCTTTTATACTGTTGGTGGCAGTGTAAATTAGTTCAACCATTGTGGAAGACAGTCTGGTGATTCCTCAAGGATCTAGAACTAGAAATACCATTTGACCCAGCAATCCCATTACTGGGTACCCAAAGGATTATCAATCATTCTACTATAAAGACATGCACATGTATGTTTATTGCGGCACTATTCACAATAGCGAAGACTTGGAACTCTCCATGTTCTGAGCCACCTAAAGCTGGGGGTGGAGTTATACAGGCACTCTTGTATCCACGAACACTATGACTGTGCTGGGTCAGACCTGAAGCCAGCACAGAGCTAGGTCTTGCCCAAGGCCTGCTGTAATTACTCCCTGGCTGCTGTCTTTATTTG